>NW_027459540.1:0-215095 GCF_050624435.1 Tenrec ecaudatus | reverse complement strand
GTGCTGGTAACTGGAACATCAGAAATTTGATATTGACATCCTGGTCTGTGGGTGGAAAATGAGATTTTGGATATTTTTAACTGCATGGGGCTCTTCTTCTGTCACTGTATCAGAGAATGTTCCATTATGATTCGGTGCTTACCAGTGGCTTATATTCCAGAAGTGGAACACTTCTTCCTTACTACAAGTCTGCTCAGTTGGGAAGTTGCACAGTTGCACAGATACCTGTTTAGCATGGGTAATACTGCTAGTATTTGAAATACTTGTGTAGCTTCCATAATAAAATCATGGAAGTTTAATATTGTGCAAAACTGACAGAGTAGTGGCAGACTGTAATATGTAGAGATTTGTGATCATGGGAAACTTTGGATATAATCAGAACTGAGATAAAATTAACTTTATTGTCATATTTAACCAGGTATCCCTATCCCTTATCCCAGTGACGGAGGCAACAATCACCTGTAATTGGTAAATAATGCATTAATTTGAAATAAGCTATTCATACCTACTATCACTAAGTTCTTGAAGGTCTCCACCATCACATCTCTGTAGAGTTGCTTCTGAGAAACACCCAGCAGTGCCCATCCTTCAGTGGTAAAATCCACGGCCTCACCCTCACCAGTCACTGAGTCCAAAAATAGTCCACATATTCAGCTTCATCTGAGGATTAAGCATTCAAACATGTGTGAAAAGAAAGATGCAGCTTAAAGTTCTGATCAACTTTCATATGATAAGGATTTGACAAATGGTTGTGTGTTCCATAAAGTCTACCTTTGGGTTTTGTCATTATTGTCATTCTCGAACCATCTACATTCACTTCCCCAAAGATTTCAATTCATCTCATAGACTTACCAATATGAACACCATTCAGAATTTGTGCGCAAAACTTCCATTACCTTTAATTCTCTTTTCTACTAACTTTGTGACACGTCCGCCAGTTGATTACATAGCAAACATCACTGCCCATTTGGACTGTCCAATGTCCATCTGTATCCTATAGTAATAGTTTATGATAGAAACTCTCTACTATAAACACCATCGTCTACATTATATTTTTTCTGTGTGTGGGTGTGGAGCAACACCTTCCATAGCAAATAATTGAATATATAGTTTAAAAACAAGTTAATTTGGAAATATTAACTAGAGATACTGAAGACTGGAAACTTGTTTGTTTTAGGGCTTTTATCAACCATTTGAGGAGCTATCATGACATCAACAAATGAAGGAGCTGGGACTGCCCTTTCTCTCACATCCTCTCTTCAGAGATGAAAAAGGAAAGACATAACAATGGTCATGCCAAGAAAGCCACTGGCTACAGACACACTATTTGCTGCATGAACTGTGCCTGCTGTGAGCCCAGAGACAAGGTCATGAAGAACTTTGTAATAGAGAACAATGTAGACCACAGCCTTCAGAGACATTTCCATAGCGAATGCCTTAGTGCATATATGCTTCCCAAGCTGTATGGGAAGTCATGTTATTTTGTGAGTTGTGCTACTCACAGCAAGGTTGTCAGGAACCAGTGACTTGAATCCCAGAACCTTCACATGAAGTCTAAACCTTCCCACCCCATTTTACACCTACAGGTACAGTCCGACGACCATCTCCAAAGCCTAAGCAAAGATTAGAAGCTGAAGGGAAACAAACCTGAAAAAAAAAGGGAAACTGTTCTTTAAAAACAAAAGAAAGAAAGAAAGAAACAAATTGCATAAAAAATTCAAATGTACTGTACAGTATTATGGATAAACAATGTTTCAATAACTGACTGAATATTAATTAATATGATTAAACAAACACATTGGGAATTGTCTATGTTCCCAAATTTGGAAAACAAGTACTTGTCTGCAGACTGGTCGATGTGCATATTAATGTGAATTCTACAAAAGAGACATTTAAATTAACTCTCAAATTTTAAAACTATTATCATTATGACACAAATATAAAATGATGCTAAAATAACTCAGAGACACCTTTAATTCCAGATCAACGGAACTGCCAGGAATCCAAGATGGATGTAGAACTTCTGAAATTTGTGGTGATATCAGATGGTTGTTATATATGATCTGGTAAGATAATACCATAAAAATGCTGGTATGTCTTTTGGCACTTATAAGCATCCTTAATGTGAAAAATAGTGCAAGCTATTCAAACAGAATAATGGGATGTTGTTGGGTAATTTAAAATCAGTAAAGATACTATTTTTTTAAATCTGGAAAACTAGGCATAATAAAAAACATGGTATCAAGATGGAAGAAAATCAAATTAATAACATATGACAAAGAGGTATTTCTTGATTAAAGTTAATAGAATGTAAAGAGATTACTAAGGAAGATCCCAGACTATATCCTTGAGTATTGATTCAAAAACAGAACAAAGAAAATTAAATTCTTACAACTGAACCAATAAAGAGCATTCCTAATAGTTTGAGCATAATTTTGAATCAAGATTTTTATTTATGCACAAGTGGCATAGGGGAAAAGCTAGTGTATACAAACATTCCTGGGCAAGGTCTAGGTAGTATGGCAGGGGTCAGACCAAATCTAGGGATACATATGGAAGCCAATTCAAAATGAGAGGGCAAAAGGGAAAAAAAAAGGACAACGGGGTACTAACCCACCAAAGGGGAGGGTATTGTTTATCTCCACAGGGAAAGAGGGGCCAGACTTCAGCCCGGTGCTCCATGACACGAATGAAACATACTAGCATGAAGAAGGGAACCAATAGAGAGGTTTGAGGGGCGGGCCACAATCCCAACAACCTGGACAGTCTCCCCGCCCCCCCCCCCCCCCGCCAAGAAGAATGTACTTCAGAGGACCACACTGAAACTACAGCTCAGGGAAAGGGACATGTCTCATCAGAGCACACAGGTGCAAAGGAAGGAGGTGCAAGGGAGAGCAGGGCACATGCTGGGCCACCAAGTCCTGAAGACGATATTCCAGCTCAGAGCAGCCAATGCATAGAGAGGTCCATAGGGCTGGCCCCACTACGTGGCACAACATCCTTCACTGACCCATAGCATGATGGGGAACAACACTGGAGACACTGGGAATTGTGTCCAATCTGACCCCACCACACTGAGGCAAAACACTAAAGGTGTGTGACAGAACAACAAGGGGAGCAGAACATTGAGTCCCAAGGGAATATAAAAAATAGACTTTGGGGCCAGGAGTGGCACCTCATCACACTCCACCAGAAAACACTCCTAAAGGTCAACAAACAGACCTTGAACTATTTACAGCAGTGGTTCTTAACCTTCCTAATGCCACGACCCTCTAATACAGTTTCTCATGTTGTGGTGACCCCCCCCCAAGCCATAGAATTATTTTTGTTGCCACTTCATAACTATAGTTTTGCTAGTGTTGTGAATTGGGCGACTCCTGTGGCAGTGTCGTTCGATCCCCCCCCCCAAGGAGTCACGACCCACAAGTTGAGAACTGCTGATTTACAGGCTTTTCTTTTTGTTATTTCATTTCTTTTGTTGCTTTGCTTTGTACTGTCTTATTTTTTGTGCATATTATTATCTATGTAGGTCTATCTAGATAAGGTAGGTAGGACAAAGAATCTGGAGGAAAAAACAATGGAACTGGCAGTTCCGGGGGTATCTGGGAGAGGGGGATTTGGGGGAAAGGAAATATGTGTTAACAAATGCAGGGGCAAAGGAACCAAAATCAATGGCAAGGAGGGAATGGGAGACCAGGTAGGCCTTGACAAAGAGCAAAGTAACTAAGAGGAATTACTGAAACCCAAATGAAGTCTGAGAATGAGAGTGGGACATGAGGAAAGGAATAGAAAATAGAGCAAATAACTAGGAGGCAAAGGGCATTTAGAGATATCTAAATACAGACATGTATACATGTAAATATGTTTATATATGATGATGTGCATATATTTATAGTTTTAGTATTAAGTTAGCAGATGGACATTGGGCTTCTACTCAATGCCAGAACATTTTGTTCTGTTAAACTGGCATTCCATGATGCTCACCTTCCTGACAAGATCACTGAAGACAAAGCGGTATATAAACAAATGTGGTAAAGAAAGCTTAAGATGACCGGGTATCAGAAGATATAACGTCTGGCATCTCAAAGGCTTGAAGATAAACAAGCTGCCATCTAGCTCAGAAGCAATAAAGCCCACATGGAAGAAGCACAACAACCTGTGTGATCACAAGTTGTCAATGGAATCAGGCATCAGAAATCAAAGGGGGGAAATCATATCATTGTGAATGAGGGGGAGTTCAGAGTGGAGACCCAAGATCCATCTGTAGGCAACTGGACATCCCTTTACAGAGGGTTGTGAGAGGAAAGCAGCCAGTCAGTATGCAGTATACCACTGAAGAAACATACAACTTTCATCTAGCTCTTTATTGTTCCTCCCCCCTACTACCATGATCCCAATTCTACCTTTGAAACCTGGCTACACCAGAGGATGTACACTGGTACGGATAAGAACTGGAAACACAGGGAATCCAGGAGAGATAAACCCGTCAGGACAAATAATGAGAGTAGCGATACCATGAGGATAAGGGGAAGGTGGGATAGAAAGAGGGAACCAATCACAATCATATGGGTCTGGGTCTCCACTCCGAACTCCCCCTCATTCACAATGATATGATTTTTTCCCTTGGCATCAGCTGTTCATTTTCCCCTCCTTCCCTGTTCCCCCCTCCCTTATGAACACTTGATAATTTATAAATTAATATTACTTTGTTATATCTTACACAGTCCATCATCTCCCTTCACCCACTTTTCTGTTGTCCATCCCCCAGGGAGGAGGTTATATGTAGATCCTTGTGATCAGCTCCCACTTCCTACCCACTCCTCCCTCCCGGTATCACCACTCTCACCACTGATCCTGAGGGGTTCATCTGTCCTGGATTCCCTGTGTTTCCAGTTCCCATCTGCACCACTGTGCATACTGTGGTCTAACCAGGTTTTCAAGGTAGAATTGGTATCATGATAATGGGGTGGGGTGGGGGAGGAGGAAGTGTTTAAGAACTAGAAGAAAGTTGTGAGTTTAATTATTGCTACCCTGAAAAAAAAGTTTTTATTTTATTTGGATCCATAATCTGTGGCAAAAACTGTCAATAAATCCAAAAACATATTTTATTGGAGAAAATCTTCTGCAAAGGATCCACTTAAAGTGTTGAAATCAACACGGGGAGCTTGGCTCAAACCAGACCATGGTATATTCATTACAACATATCCAATATTTTTAAAGTGGACAATGAGTAAAGCTAAAAATTAATTTATTTTAATTGTTGTGTTATTTGTGCAGAATATTGACTACACCACAGACAGGAAGAAGAATAAACAAATCTATCTTGGATGGAGCACTAATGAAACATTTGGCTGCTTACTGCTCAGTCAGTAGTTTAAAACTTCCAGCCACTTCACTGGAGAAAAATAAGACTTTCTATTCCCACACATAGTTCCAGTGTAAGAAACCCATGGGGACAGCTCTACCCTCTCCTTTTAGGCTGTAATGACTTTCAGTCCTTTCTATCACAGTGAGTTTGTATTTTTGTCTCTTAGAAGAAGTTCAGGAAAAATGTCATTAAAATCAAAGATGTTGAGGTATTATTCCCTCATACATGGGACATATTACAGGAATGGAATAGTCCAGAGAAAAGAACATGGTTTTTTGTTTAAGTTTAACAAAAAATAGAACCATCTTCAATGGCTGTATTTTAACAATAGAGTGTAGTTTAACAATACAGGGGCTAATTATGTCAGGCATTGTGGAGATAGTGAAAGACAAGGCAGGATTTCCTTCTGTTGTGCAAAGGGTCATTAGGAATGAGGAGTGCGTCTACCAACCTAAGTATCACCATCCATAAAAAAATAATTCCCACATATTGACCAACTGGATACATTGCCATCAGATTCATTCTGTTAATGAAGCCCTTATACGATTACATTTCTAAACCGTGAAAGAGCTCAAGCTCCCATTTTCAGAAATCTATAGAAAATGTTTGACTGAATGAAGTGAATAAAGAAGACTGTAGGGCTGAAGAAATGCTGACACTAGACAAACAGATAATCCATGTCCTCTGGTAGAGCTTTATATCCAGACTCTACTCAGGAAGTTCTGTTGCCCATCCCAATGGACCAAGTCCCAAACTAGGAGGTTGACGCCTTACATAACCAGTACCAAGTCATAGAAGGAAAATCATCCCAGTAATCCAGTGGATTAAACCATATATCCATTTGATAGCAATAGCTATCACGAAGCTTTATGAAGCCCCGTCTTTGTTCCCCTACCCTGCCATGCTCTTACATTATAGACAACCCTCAGCTATTGGACATAGTGTTCCCCACAAGTCCTATCTAACCTTTACCTGGATAATGAAAATACCCTAGGCATCTTTAATACCATTTTGTAGCTCAAGCTTCTTGAAGTCAAATTAATGCATTCTTTACATACAAGAAGCAGAAGTCTAGAAAGTTTGGAGTTGGTTGAATGAATTTGGTTCACACACCAGCCAAATGTTGATAGCTTTCCTGGTCGTGCATAAATGTGAAAGATAGTATTCCCAGGTTTTAGCTCCCTCAACTGGACGGTATTTCTCTCTGGCAAATCTGTGACCTGAAACTTAGCAGTAGATAATGTTGATTAGGGCATGTCAGTTTCTTGGCCTACACTTCTTACCCTAAGTGGTTCCTTGTGGCCTCAAAATAATGCTCCAATCTGAGTGTTTGCATTAAATACAGGACCCACTCTAAATTGAGGGTACTCTGTTTTCTTCAGCCTCCTTTGTTGGCATTCATGTCAGACAGGAGATATTTCTTCATCTCAGAGGATGAATTCATTCCAGGTCTTCCCAAAATGAAAACAGTGAATCTGAAGTCCTATATAGACTTGGGAATTTAATGCTTATGTTGAGGATTGATCTATATTGTTAAAGGTTGACCTACAGCATTAAACCACACAGATGAATTTGATATCACCTTAGGTGATTTTTCAGGCACAGCATATTATTTCAGTCCAAGTCAATGAACTCACTGTGTCAATTGTTTTTGTGCCATTAAAACACCAGTATTGTACTTAAAAAGCAATTTAGAAAAGTATGATATGTGATCAATAGTTTTGTTGCTGTTGTTATTTATTGTGGACTGTTTCTAGTAACAATTATTTCTCTTTTTAAAAACCATTTTATTGGGGGCTCATACAATTCTCAAAATCCATACATACATCCATTTGTCAAGCACATTTTTACATGTGTTGCCATCATAATTCTCAAAACATTTGCTTTCTACTTGAGCCCTTCGCATCAGTTCTTCAGTTTTCCCCCTCCTTCCCACCTCCTCCCTCCCTAAAGAAATCTTGATAATTTATAAATTATAATTATTTTGTCATATCTTACACTATCTGATGTCTCCCTTCTCCCACTTTTCTGTTGTCCATCTCCCAGGGAGGAGGTTATATGTAGATCTTTATAATCCATTGCCCTTTTAGAATTATTTCTTAACATTTATGTTTAGTTTATCTTTATACTTCATTATCTGAATATAACACAAACAATCCCTTGCTTTCCAGAACTTGGAAAGATTTTTAAAGAAAATTCCCCCAATATTTTAATGATCGTTTAACTAAAGAATCAGAAATTATTTATATGTATTTTAAGTAGTAGTCACACATTTGTTCATGTTTCTTTCTTTCCCACTATCTCATCCAACTAATTCCTATACTTTTATGTGTTGATTCCAATGCAAATGTTTCTCTTACTGTGACATTCCAACAGATTCTGAGTTTTTCATCGAAGTTCATCCTGCTTCAAGCTCCTTGTATCCCATGGAAACTGTATAATATTGACAGTGTGTGAACAAATGTGTATGGTAGGTAGAGCACATTTAGAAGCCCATAGTAATAGAGTGTGGTACCACAGTAGAGGGTCACAACCAGTGAAAGCTGTTTTAGAGATGGAAAACAAGAGATAAAAGGAAATAAGCAGGACATACTAGAGGGGACTTGGCTAAGGCAGAGACAACCTTAACAAGAACTCAAGCCCAGAGGGAGGTGTATTTCCTAGTCTCTACAGCTCTTGTGTTTAAGGATGCCCAATGTTAAAGCTTTTGTGAAAGATAGCACATTACCAATAAGGAATGACAAGGTGTAGGTAGACAGACGATGCTAAGAGTAAAGGTGAATGAAGGACGAAGCTTAAAAGTACATGAGATGAAGGAAGGTAATGGCTGATGCAGTCACTCTCCTCCTGGCTGTGGAGCAGAAATAACCTAGACTGTAGGCACAAGATGGATAGCAGCACGGGGGAACCCCAGGGTGAGGTCTTGTGACTAGCTCTCAGAGGGTCTCTGCAAGCCTGGGGTTATGACCACTTTTAGACAGCAGATGGAGCAACAGCAATCTAATTGAGAGGAATTACTAATAGGTGGAAGGAGGACAAGCATGATGGTGGGGTAAGGAGGAAGGTAAAAGGAAACAGAAGAAAGATCTAGGAAGCAAAGCTATGGATAGTGGTACAAGCATAGGTCTGTGCATATGTAAATACATTAATTCTGAAAAATAGAGGTCTTGACCTACATGCATATATTTATAAGGCAATACACTAAGATAGTAGATGGACTTTGGGACTCTGACCAAGCCCTCCCTCAATGCAAGAACACTTTGTTCTAACAACCTGACCTTCTTTGATGCTCACCATACCAGCATGATCACTGAAGACAAAATGGGTGCATAAGCAAATGTGGTGAAGAAGGAGAAAAGTGCCTGGCTATCAAAATATATACCACCTGAGGCCTTCAAGCCTTGAAGTTTAAAAGTGGTTATCTAGTAGAGAAGCAACGGGCCCACATGGAAGAAGCACACCATCTTGTGTGATCATGAGGTGTCAAAGAGATAGGGTAATAGGCTTCATAAGACCCCAAACAAGCAAGCAAAAAAACCCCCAACATATTGCTGAGTATGAGGAGGGTTGTAGTAGAGACCCCACATCTATCTGTAAACAATGGGACATCCCCTTACAGAAAGGTCACACTGAAAGGATGAGTCAACCCGGGACCAGGATAGCACTGATGAAACACAAATATTATTAGGTTCCTTGAGGCTTCCTCATATCCCACTATCATGACTCCAATTCTGCCTTTCCCTGTGGGCTAGACTGGAGCATGTGCACAGGTACAGAAAAGAGATAAGAGTTCACAACATACCGAATCCAGGAACAGGAATGGGAGTATTAATACCAGTCGGGGAAGCGAAAGGCAGGGAGGAGAGGGGAGGAAGGGGGAGCCAATCACAATGATAGACACATAATCACACACACACACACCCGGGGGAGAAACACAGAAACCATGGGGGAAGAGAGATAGCAGTCAGTGCAAGATACAAAAATAACAATAATTTAATATTTATCAAGGGGTGACGGGTGGGGGGAGAGGAAGAGAGGGGATAAAAGGAGCTGATACCAAGGTCTCAATGGAAAGTAAATGTTTAGAAATGAATGATGGAAATATATGTACAAATATTCTTGATACAATTGAAGTATAGATTGTTATGAGTCCCCAATAAAATTATCTTTTAAAAAAGTACATGAGATGGATTAAGGAAAGACATGACTTTCATCCATTCTGTCATCTTGGGCTAGAGCATGGGTTTCAAGCTCTCTAAGTAATGTTAACAGATGACAAACAACACAAAGTGGGAGAGGGCTTATTGCCTTGGGGTCTAGGATATCCCATCCATAGTCTTGGTCTTCTAGGGAGACTGGATTAGCTAGTGTCAGGCCTGGAGCTTGCGAATCATGCTTAACCAGGAACTTGGAGGGAGGAAAACAAAATGAGTGTGGTGGCAAGAGGCTGTGCTTCGATTAGTGAGGGCAGTATTAGTCTGAATGACTAGTTGGGCATCATTGGCACAGCCCTTTTGCAACCCCCAGGGTGTTTTTTGAGGCAGAGGGGTGTGAGGTTGCAGTTATAGGATAAAGGGTGAGGGTTTGGGCCCCTCTAAAACTGATCTGCAAGTCATGCTAATAGACAAAGCCACAATTTGTTTTAGACAATCTTGTGCCCAGTTATCATGCATTTCTGGAATCTAAGTGTCATCATTCCTCTAGGTCTTAAGGACAGCCTTCCAGCTCAGGGCTCTGAGACAGGTTGGTTTCAGAGAAGGTGAGCTTCCAGGTCCCTCCTTGCTCAGTATTCTTAATCTAAGCTCGACTAAGTATTAACTTCTTCTGGAAAGATTGTTAGGTTATGGGAAATTACAAAACAACTAAAAGGTGATAATAAATTCAATAGATGAATAGATGCATTATACTGGATAAATCTGCCTAACAAGTCCCCTGAAGAGTGTTGAAAAACAATGATGTTACTTTTAGGACTAGGTTCATCTTACCCAAACCATGGCATTGCCAATTACCTCATATGCATTTACAAGTTGGACATTGAATAAGAAAGAATTAAGAAGAACCAGTGTATTTGAATTGTAGTGCAGGGGCCTTCAAATGGACAAACAAATATGTCTTGGCAGAAGTAAGGTCAGGGTGCTAGATAGAGATAAGGAGGTGAGAGTTCACATGAAATTCTTTGGACATGTAAGAAGTGATCAGTCCTTGGAGAAGGATATTTTGTTTGGTAAAGTAAAGGGGTAGTGAAAAATAGGAACCCCTCAACTGAAAGGATTGATACAGTAACTTAGGTAATAGGTTCATTCTAAATTGTGAGAATGCTGCAGGGCTTGGCAGTGTTTCATTCCTTTGTGCACAGGGTCCCTGTGAGATGGAATGGACTCAATCAGAACTATCAACAAGAAGAACCTCAGAAATTACTAATCAATACCCAAGCAATGCACAAAATACTAAATATTTAGCTATGTTTACAAAAGTTATTTCCATGTTATCAAATGCCTGAAAGCTCAAGAGACATTCACTGGAATATAAGCTTATTAAAAATAAGGAATGGGTTTCTTTTGTTAAAAAATATAATAAAATTAAGGTGATGCAAAACCAAGGTGATGCAAAAATTACTGAGGAATTGCTGCTCCTCCTTATACCATTCTTCTGGAGGTTAGCTAAAGGACATTTTCTAAGATCCATACAGCATGTCATATGGCAGAGTATTTTCCAAATTGAGGATCTATTGTGAGGGCATCACACAATGACGTAGGTGTTAGTGACTATCTGTCTGGCAAGAGGAATGTAAATCATGTCGTCTTCCAAACTGAGCCAGCTGGAAGATCAGAGGGTCCAGCCAGTGCATGGGATCAATGGTAGTTGAATGCATTTTAGGTTGCTTACAAGGGCTATAATCAATTGAATCAAAATAAAATTCCAGGAGAAATTTCTAGCATAATCAGACCATAGATTAAAGCTTAATACAGAGTACTGAGCTGGTATGAATAAACACCACTTAACTGTTTGTTAGTTTAAGTTCAAGTTATTGAGTGTAAATATAACAATGGTTGTGAGAGAACACTTACCAATACTTCAATACTTTCTCTTTTTTAAAAAAATCATTTTATTGAGGGCTCATACAACTCTTAACACAATCCATAACATACATCCATTGTGTCAAGCACATTAGTACATCCATTGCCATCATCATTCTCAAAACATTTTCTTTCTGGTTGATCCCTTGGTTATCAATACTTTGTATCAAACCAGTAAATACCCTTGACACCAATGTCAGATAATGACACTACAAGAAAACTGTAGCGCAATACTGATAATCGATCTACATGAAAAATTCTTTTAAATATTTGGAACAGATTCAGACAACATATTGCAAGGATTATGTACCATGATTCATTGAAATTTGTCCCAGAGCATATTTTACATAAGAAAATAAGCACTATAGTGAACCATTGACAGAAAAGAGGGTCAATTGTCTAAGTAGGCACAGAAAACAAAGTAGGAACATTTAAAAAGTCAAAGGTATTGGGCCTCTACTCAAGTCTTTCCTCAATGCAAGAATACTTTGTTTTAATAATCTGTTATTCTGTGATTCTCATCTTCCCAACAGGATTGCTTAAGGCAAAAGGGGTGTATAAGCAAATATAGTGAAGAAAGCTGATAGTGCCTGGCTATTATAAGATATAGCATCTGGTCTCTTAAAGGCTTGAAGTTAAACAGTCGGTCATCTATCTGAGAAGCAACAACGCCCACATGGAAGAAGCACACCAGCCTGTGTGATCATGAGGTGTCTATGGGATCAGGTATGAGGAATTAGAAGACCCCAAACAATCATACAGATGGGAACAAAGGGTGTTTGATTGGAGACCCAAAGCACGTCTTTAGACATTGGACATCCCCTCACAGAGGGGTCACAAGGAAAGAATGAGCCAACCAGTGTACAATAAAGCACCAACAGAACACATACCATTTGTATAGTTCTTTAAAGCTTGCTTCACCCTACTATCATGACCCCAGTTCTACTTTTCAAATTTGGCTAGACCAGAGCATGTACACTGGTACAGATACGATCCCTCAACATAACATATGGAATCCAGGAGAGATAAACCCCTCATAACAATAATGGGAGTAATGATACCATGAAGGTAGGGGAAAGGTGGGGCCACAAGGGGGAGAAAGGGGAACAGATTGTAAAGATCATCACATAACACTCCCCCAGGGTAATGAACAACAGGAAGTGGGTGAAGGAAAATAGCAGATTGTGTAAGATATGAAAACAATAATTTAAAATTGATCAAGGGGTCACAATGATGGGAAGGTGGTGGAGGGAGGGAAACAAAGATGAGCTGATACCAAGGGCTCAAGTAGAAAAAATAAAATATTTTGAAAATGATGATGGCAATGTATGTACAAATGTGCTAGATAAAATTGATGTGTGGTTTATTAAAACAGCTATAAAAGCCCCCAATAAAATAATTTAATTTAAAAAATCAAAGGCTTTTAAAGTTTGGGGGAAAAAACTACAACTGTAACATGAAGCAGGTATAGTTCAATATGCTAATATATTCAGTTAAAAAAGCACCAGCAAATATCATTCTTAGAGGAAAGAGAAAATACCCCACCCCACTTAAGAAATAGGACAGACAGTTCCATTTTCAATACTGTATTAAAAATTCTATAGTATTTTCTAGATAGACCAATCATAAATGGAATGCTTTTTAAAGGAAGAAAAGAGGCTTCCAAAGAGAAGAAATACTAATTCCTCTAATCATCACAATTTAATGATATTTTACATAACAGATTTCAAATATACCATAAATATTACAGGTAATAAATAGTTTAAAAGTTGTAGGCTACATTTCAACACACAAAAATAATTTTTGCCACTGAACTCTCTAACCATTAACTACAAATCTCCAAATCTGAAACCATTAACCCTTACACCTTAATATGCTAAGCGTGCTTACAACACACTAATAACCTCCTAATGCACTGACCCCCTAAGTACATGAAAAAGCCCCTTACCACCCAGAACTCTTAACACCCTGAGCATCCCCTGACACCCACAAGAAACTTGACATGCTTAACAAATCCTACCACAATACACTCTTAACCTAGGCTAATGCATTTATCCCAATGTTTAAAACCAGGTCAAAGGTTGAATATATTTTACAACCTGAAACCTAACTTCATGACCATAAACCTCAAATTCAGAAATCCAACCCAGAAAACAAGAATCCTTAAACCATAAATCTACATCTTCATACCTTAACACATAAGCCCCTAATAAACTCCAAACACAATCTGTTAGCCCCTACTGAACTCCAAACATAACCTTCAAAACATAAAACCCTTTAACATGTCCACTAACATCTGACTCATGACACTTGATTCCTATTTCTATTTCTTGGCAATTGTTCTGGAACCTGGAACACTGATTAATCCCAGGATTTAGATGCTAATCTTTAAGTACAGACTCTCATTCAAGCACACTACAAGCCTAAACAGAACCCCAAACCTAATCCATCAAAAAACTAATGTTGCTAATTATGTGTATGGAGCTGTCTTCTCTCTGAGATTTTACACAAACAAGAACTTGGGTAGGTTGGCAGGCAAACTAAGAATCACAAACACATTTTCAGTTAATTTTAAGTAATTTGCATCTGGTTCAAGGAACTTAGGAAAACAAAGAAGTGTTATATAAAGTTTAAATATGACAAATAGCATCATGGTCAAGGGCTATCACAGGTCCCTTGCTGATCTCTGATCTACTGTGTGCTGGCCTCAAGGAGTCTTTTCTGCTGTTAGACATATGCAGGGATGGTACCCAGTAAGCCAGATGCCTGAGGGTTGAATAGTATTTACGCACGAATTTGTAGATCACTATTTATCCTGGTTTATCCCTGGAGGATAGAGTGAAAACCCATGTTAAATAAAACAAAATACTTACTGGTTATTCTTTCATTTACCCCCTTGCTCTCCTCATTCCCAGGGGACACTCACATCACCAGAGATGGAGGAGGTAGCAAATTAAAGGTGCTTACCTTGGAATCTGTGACTCCACTTTTGAAAATTGATCTTGGCCTTTCTCTCAGACCTAGGAAAAAAGACTCAGAGGAAGAATTTGCACACCCCCTTAAATAGAGAGACCTGGCAACCCTAAAATATTTGGGTCCATGTCTCTTGGAGATTCCTGTGAGTTAACGTCTTAAGCTCACAAGACATACTTCAAGCAGGAGCTCTATTTTCACCCCAAGCGGGAAAGGTGTCAATTCCAGGGACACCTGTGTGTCCAGTACCAGGAACTGTCACTCACAGCACACTGGGGATCTCCTCTCATGAAGACACAAGTCCTCGAAGGGGTCTCAGGAGAACAACAGCGGACCAAGCTCTCTCTGATGCTGGCCTGGAAATTAATACCTTTGAGTTCAACCCCAGGGACTTCCACAGGCAAACCAGAATATTCCTTCCTGAGCCTGTCTTACATGTCTACCGGCTGAGAGTACCTGTCTTAAGATAGGGCCCCCTCCCCAGGTTCCAGGGTCTCTTACCTTTAGGACACACAAAACATCCAAGCACGGATGATCCGCTGTCTTTCCACACAGCATACCCTGATCTGAGATCCAGATCCACCCCAATCTCAGCACCTTGAATTATCTGCCTCACCTGGGTCCTGCGAGTGACCTGGGGAATAAAGCCGGGAAGGTAGAGACAAGTTAAATCACAATCACCTGTAATTACTTCAGCATGATTAGTAAATCAACAGCTGAAGGCAGATTAGACCCTAGGTAGATTGGTTTACATTGCTGTAGTGAGGCATTCTTGGCTAATGCTTGGGAGCCCCGAGAACATCTTTGTTCACACACTCACACACACACACACACACACACGCGCGCGCGCGCGCATCCACGCGCAAGCATTCATTTAAATGGTAGCAGGCAATAACATCCTAAAGAGAATGGGGAGCCTAAAGGAAAATAAGAGACAATGGATAATATTTAACATCAAATCAGAGCACAACTAAATCCCACAGCCTACCACTGTGTTCTCTATATTTGCTCCATTAGAAAATGTAATATTTGCTGACCCTTTTTCTGTTAATCTCTATTATCAGATTAGGTGTGTTCATTAGTAAATTACCTCTTTGGCAAACTTCATTCTTCAGTGATCAACCTTGATTATCCTTTATGTTTTAAATATGTTTTCTCACACTTCAGATTTGAACTGCTTAAAACTTCACATTTTTTATTTATGAGTACTCAGAGGGCATTATACCATTGTGGCAGAACATAATAACTATTGAAAACTAATTGACAGTCTTGGGTCTTAGGAACTTGAAGGAAAGCAAGTGGGCATCTAGCTCAGAAGCAACAAAGCCTAAATGGAAGAAGCACACCAGCTTTTGTGATCACAAGGTGCCAAAAGAATCAGTTATCAGGCATCAGAGAACAAAAACTCATATCATTGCATTCTCCTCTCCCCGATAGAGTCGCTTAAGACAATTGGATGCATAAGCAAATGTGGTGAAGAAAGCTGATGATACCCAGCTATCGAAAGATATAGCATCTGGTGTCTTAAAGGCTTGAAGGTAAACAAGCAGCCACCTATTTCAGAAACAACAAAGCCCACATGGAAGAAACACACCAGCTTGTGTGATCACGAGTTGTCAAAGGGATGAGATATTAGGTATCAAAGAACAAAACACTGTGTAATTGTGAATGAGGGGGGTGAGGAGTGGGGACCTTAAGCCCATATGTAGGCAACTTGGCATCCACTTATGGAAGGGTCTCAGGGAGGAGATGAGCCAATGAGGGTGCAGTGTAGCAACCATGAAACACAACTTTCCTGTCTAGTTCCTAAATGCTTCTCCCCCCACCCCCCTCCCCCACTCCCCCACTCTCATGATCCCAAGTCTACCTTACAAATCTGGCTAGACCAGAGGATGTACTTTGGTACACATAGGAACTAGAAACACAGGGAATCCAGGATGCATGATCCCCTCAGGACCAGTGGTGAGCATGGCAATACTGGGAAGGTGGCGTGGAAAGGGAGAACAGATTACAGGGATCTACATATAACTTCCTCCCTGGGGGATGGACAACAAAAAAAAGTGGGTGAAGGGAGATGTCAAACAGTATAAGATATGACAAAAATTTATAAATTATCAAGGGTTCTTGACTGAGAGGGAGAGTGGGTAGGGAAGGGGAAAAAATGAGGAGCTTATGCCAGGGGCTTAAGTGGAGAGCAAATGTTTTGAGGATGAGGGCAAGGAATGTAAAAATGCGCTTTATACAATGGATATATGTATGGATTGTGATAAGAGTTGTATTAGCCCCTAATAAAATGATTAACAAATAAAAAGAAAACCAATTGACTAATTATAAATTTGTATTGGCTTAATTATATCTTTTTAGTCTGTTTCTCATTTGAGGATATTTTAATGCAGTGAATTCACAACGGATGGTGAGTTATCTTGTATTCACAGTTATTGGCAAAAAAAACACCAGGTTGACAGTGTCTAGAGGCAATCTGATATATTTCGCTAGGAAAATGAGTATATTTAACTATAACGTATAAAATAAATAAGTAATGTGTAAATATTGTGGGGTTTTCCCCTAAAAATCCAGCGAATTGCACTTTTTCAATAAAACACACATTTTCATCTGTACAGTTTCCACAGTAAAACAAGATTTTCCAAATTAGAGATAAAATATTTTAGTTGTATCAATAGTATTGACATGTTCAAAGAAAGTTTTGGGTCGATGCATACCAATGCTCAGTTTAAAAATTTTTAAGATTGATTCGTGGATAATATTTTCTCAAGTTAACATTTGCTGGAATTAAGAAAATCTGTGGGAGACTCAAAGCCCATCGGTAGGCAACTGGGAACTCCCTTGATGATGGATTTTGGGGACGAGATGTGCCAGTCAGGGTGCAGGGTAGCAATGATGAAACATATAACTTTCCTCTAGTTCTTAAATGCTTCCTCCCCCCACTATCATGATTCCAATTCTACCTTAAAATTCTGGCTAGACCAGAGGATATGCATTGGTACAGATAGCAACTGGAAACACAGGTAATCCAGGACAGATGACTCCTTCAGGACCAGTGGTGAGAATGGCGATGCCTGGAGTGCGGAGGAAATGTGGGGTAGAAAGGGGAACAGATTACAAGAATCTACATAAAGCCTCCTCATTGGGGGATTGACAGCAGAAAAGAGGGTAGGTGGAGACGTCAGACAGTGTAACATGTGACATAATAATAATTTATGAATTATGAAGGTTTTATGAGGGAGGGGGGAGTAGGGAAGGAGGGGGAAAATGAGCAGCTGATATTAAGGGTTCAAGTATAAGGCAAATGTTTTGAGAATGATGGCAACAAATGTACATATATGCTTGGCATAATGGATGTATGTATGGATTGTCATAAGGATTCTATGAGCTCCCAATAAAATGATTTTTTTTTAACAATTTATTGGGGCTGATACAATTCTTTACACAGTTCATACATATACATACATCAATTGTATAAAGCACATCTATACAGTCTTTGCCCTAATCATTTTTTTCTCTTTTCTTCTTTTACATTTTATTAGGGACTCCAACAACTCTTACCACAATCCATACATATACGTACATCAATTGTATAAAGCACATCCATACATTCCCTGCCCCAATCATTCTCAAGGCATTTGCTCTCCACTTAAGCCCATTGCATCAGGTCCTCTTTTCCCCCCCGCCCCTCCCTCCCCTTTCCCCCCTCCCTCATATGCCCTTGGTAATTCATACCTCGTTATTTTGTCATATATTGCCCTATTCGGGGTCTCCCTTCCCCCCTTCTCTGCTGTCCCTCTCCCAGGGAAGAGGTCACATGTGGATCCTTGTAATCAGTTCCCCCTTTCCAACCCACTCACCCTCCACTCTCCCAGCATCGTCCCTCACACCCTTGGTCCTGAAGGTATCATCCACCCTGGATTCCCTGTACCTCCAACCCTCATATGTACCAGTGTACAGCCTCTGTCCTATCCAGCCCTGCAAGGTAGAATTCGGATCATGGTAGTTGGGGGGAGGAAGCATCCTAAAATGATTTTTTTAAAAAGGAAAAGAAAATCTATGGGTAACTTTTCATCCTCACTTTAGTTGGCTATAAAATATGAGTATATTTTTGCATGTACAAAGGATAAAATATTACAATGAGTAAAATAATGTTCAACTGAGGAACGCCCTTCTAGTATCCCTGTCAACAAGTTTAACCAGGTTAAACCACCACAATGACTTTCTACAATGATTCATTATCAAGTTTATGAAATTGAATGTCTCATTTATGAAAACATATTTGCATATGTTCAATTTTAGATACTGTACCTGATCTCTTCACATAGTAGCAAACAATCATAGTTCCATTGGTCTACACTCTTGATGTTGTTAGTTTATTGTGCCAACTTGGCCAATAAACACGTCAGATTAATTGAAGGGCAGAGAGATAAATGGCTCAGCGAGCCTCACCTTTCTTGTCTCTTGCTCTTTGATCATCAGATCAGTGTGTGGCTGCCTTGCTTGATCTGTGCATCAATTTGCAAGTTACACTACCAGTTGGACAACTAAGCCGTGGACTGTGTCGCTGTAATTTGAGGTTCCTTCAAGACCTGCTTTGCCACACTATTAGAATATACATTTCTTGAGCTGGGAACTGTCGGACACTGTCATCTGACTGACTGTTGGTGACCTACCTGCCTTGCTGTTTGCTTCCTGTGACTGGATAGCCTGAATTGCTCTACAGAGGACTACCTGGTGGTCCTCAAGATTTGAAGGATCCCCAGTGTCTCAAAGACTGTCTCATGGGAGTGAGCTGCACTGAGCCATTTGTGCTGCTTTATAGATTGTTTATTTCTTATGTTATCTTTCTCTCTCTAGCATTATATTAATCAATGATAATATAATTAGCATTCTATAATTTATATATTAATTACATAATATATAATTGATAATGCTAATAATTATATACACTATAATAATCTATAGTTATTAGCATTATGGTTTTGTTTCTCTAGAGAATACTATATAACATAATTGATAATGCATATTCATATGCTCAATAAATTTGTAAAATATATATATATGCTCACCTCAGCCCCATGATGCAAAGACCAAGGTTTATTAAGTGCATCCACTTCATTGGGGGAAATGTGGTAAGAGAAAAAGTGCAGAGAAGATCATGGAGGCGGGAGGATCACTCAGCTAAGACGCAAATCTTACCCTGAGAGAAGGAACAAAAAATGAGTTAAGAAAAACTTCCTTAAATGTCAGTGTAACCCAGCAGATGTCCAATAATTTGATCAGCTTACCTCAATACAAAATCACTCTAGAGAACCACCTTCTTTATCACAGACAAACGTTTATGCTTTGCTATTCTTCTTCTTGACTTGGGCTCACCCTTAGAACTGTCAGGGCTACAAACCAGGCAGTAGAATTCAGAAGCGATGTTTCTGCCTTGTCTCCTTATGCTCATTGTGTTGGAAAGGAATTACCTTCTTAGATTTGATTCTGCTGTTATATGTTTATATATGAAAACGTGTATGTATTTTCTAATAAGATACATTGACATGTAGGATGTCCTTTCTTTAGGATGAGATTGTAAGAAATCTTTCCTCTTAATGACATTCTCATAGGTAATAATTTCAAATTTTGTTTCCAAATAGCATCCTGCTCTTCTTTGCTTAGGACTTTCATTACATTTCCTGAAAATCATCTCACTCTTCTCTCTTTAGTTCTTTTTAAAGATAAATATTCAGTTCGTTTTTGGAGTTAGTTATCTCAGCCCATTAGATTCCCATTTGACGTTTTCCTCAAAGATATTTCAGGGACATTAATTGTATATATTCCTACCCTGTTATTATTATTTCATGCTACTCTCCACAGAAGTCAAAGACATTGACTTCCTCTATACATTCTTCTCTCCCATACTGATCGAACTCCTATGCCCTTATCATCTCATCTACTGATAGCAGAGGGAGTAGTTTAATCTTATCAGCTACTATGAGGAAGGCAGTTGAAGCTGATTACTTGCTTAAAGACTTATAATCTAGAGACCATAAGGATTTCTACTCTGTCTTTCAGGGACACTATGAGCCAGAATTAACATAACAAGAGTGGGCAATTGAGTTTGTTGATTTGATTCTTATTTTATTTGCTGTTTTCTTTATTTTTTTCCCCTGTATGTCAACACAACTCTGATGGAATCTAGGGGAAACTTGAGTAAGCCTTGGTGATCTCCCCTTCAGGATCTGCACTCAGTTTCAGTAACAACTGTGTGTCCTATGTATGTAGTTTCCAGGGTAGGGCTTTCAGTGGGTTGCACAATTTAACCTGATGGTGGCAGAGAGAACTATGTTCCACGAAGAGTTGATTGCCCATCTCTAGAAACAGGATGAACTGAAAGTGAGGGGGTGTCAGTGTGAGTCCAGGCACACTCAGGATCCAATGAGCACAGGCACCAGCATCTGAAGTCAGTGCAGGTTGATTGTCAGGGTGAGTTTCCTGTTGTGGTTTTGAGATTCATTTCCATCTCTAACTTTTCCAGGGGAATCTCTCTCTATAATTATTCTGCATCCACCCCTGCTATCTATGAATTCAAAAGTTGTATTGAACAAGTAAATAGCCTCACTCGCAGGAAAACCAGTCCATTAACCGCATGAAAACTCAGCTTTTCTGGCATTACAGAGTGAGAGTTCTGATGAATTTCAGCGAAAACTCTGTAGAATTCTCTCTCAGACTTGAGTCAGAGAGCATGCAAGGGGCCATAAATTTAAGTGTTTGAACACCAACTTGTCAAACCAACAGAGATGCCTTCAGGAAAGACCTGTGCTTTGATTTGATTCTGAAACAACAGACTCATGGCAAAGACTGCAGTGCAATCCTCTAATTCCGAAACGCTGAGTTTTGAGTTAAAGACTAGTGAGTGGTCAGTATGTATGGTCAGTAACATATGAAAGTATAATTTGGTTCACAACCGCTGTGCTCCTTCATGCAGAAGTGGGTCAAACCCAACAATGATCTGAAGATTTATTTGTCCTTTTCTATTTTCTTTTTTTCCTTCTTTTTTTTTTCAACTCGGACAACTATTGATTCATGCTGTATCATTTATATTTCCAATGGAGCATGTCCACATTATCAATCACTCTGTTAAAGAGCATGTGTTAGTTATTATCCTGCAAGATGCAGGGACCAATCAGGGAAAAATCTGTGCTGATTTTCCTGGGAAACACCTGTGTGAGAAAAAATCAAGAAGAGGCCAGGAGAGAGAAAAGGAATTCAGTCTATGAAAGGAGGACAAATGGGTTTCAAAATATTCACAGAGAAATGGAATTAAACAATAATGGATTGTTTCCAGTAACTTTGGAAGACTACTTGTGTGGTCTTGAGGGAAGAAGAGAGAGGGGGTATGCTTGGCAGAAATTGTATTAACTATTGTGCAGTTCAAGGAAAGTTCAGTATGGCCATTGGATGTTCTAATTGAAAAATCCACCTTTGAAAATGATATACAATCTCTTGTGCTGCTGGACTTTCTGTGGGGGCTCCCCTCTGGGCTTGAAACATCTGCATAATATTGGCAATGGATTTCATGACCCTTTGTGACCACTGTAGTTTTCCAAAATGAAGGAGGCATCATCAGGCCTGACGGATTCTTGATCGATGTTTTTGAAGATAACCTGGTCTTATTTTTTCCTCTTAGAATACACATAGATGGTTGGATTATATTTCTTCTATTGGTTATATTGACTTGGGTATTTCTCACCCTAGAGAGATTTCTCACCCTACAGAGATAATTTCCAATCCTTTTTAAGACCAATGCTTCTATCCTCTTCTCCTGGGAATTTTATTACCTGCACTGGAGACATTAAAGCTCTGTGTCATTTAACATCTTATATTTATTGTACATTTTATCATGAATGTTGGGTTTTTACTAAGAACATACCACAAGTAATTTTATTTTTGTACAATCTTCAATCTAGATGGACTATTCTGTGTTTTCTACAGAAAGTGAACATATTTCTCTTTACAAACAGTTTCATAATTAGCACTGTGATAGACACACCACTCTATCTGTTGAAATCTATTACATGGCTCATTTTGCTTTAGCATCAATATAAATGTAAGACAAGTGTATCAGTGCACAACGATGAAAATAATGAAGTCATTTTTAGGAAAGTTACCAAAAGCATGCTCCTTTATTCCTGCTTACAGCTCAGAAATGAGGTTAAAGCTTCTCAGCCCAGGTTAGGAGTGTGATGGGATTGAGATGGGAAAACACTCACTTACAGTCAATCCAAAAAATTTTAAACGTTCATTAAATATTTTTTAAGTTGAGTTTCTCCCTATATTTTTAGGTTATGACATAGCATTCCGTTTGACTCAATGTTCAATTTGACAGATGCTATTTGAGAGGTGAGCCGTTAACACCCACCATCAGGTCCCTGTGCACATGAAAACTGACAAGCTGCATCCACAAAGATTACATTCTAGGGAACCATATGGGTTCAGTTCTAGTCTGTAGTAAAGAATGACCTGGAGACAAAATGGTCAAAACATTCACAAAAATACCGTGTCACGGTATATATTAAAGTTAATGTCTCCTCCAATTTTGAAAGTACAGTTAACCATGCCATCGGCAGCTAACTAATAAGGAGAATTCTGAATTAATGTTAGCAGTGACTTAATTCACACTTTATGTGGAATAGACTAGGAAGCAAACATAAGCAATTCACAACTTAGGTCTAGAGAGACTGACTTAGATATGCCTGCAGGAATTGGGTCCAGGAGCAAGGAAACGTCTCGTTATCAAGTATGATGTAGTCTGGATACTTCCTAAATAATTATTAACCTCATGTCATTTTTCTGGTACTCAGTATTCTGAATTCTAATCTTAGTCAGCTGTTTATTGACTAAGTCAACAAATTAAGGACAAATTTTCTCTTTATGATACTACTTAAGTATCATAAATAACTTTCACTTTGTTTTGAAAACTTGACAGATTTTACTCAAGCATCTTGCTTCAGGCATTACTTTCATTATGTTTTTGAAATTAATTAATTTCTATTTATGTTTGCTTTACTCACTGCTGCACCTGCTTTACTCTATTAGAATATGATCATCTCTTTAGTCTTCTCACTCTTTCTTTGCAGATTTCAATGTGCTCGGCAGAGCATTTTATCCAATGGTCTCCTCTCATATGAAAAAGGACTCTGTTTTATTCGGCACTCCATTTCCACAACCATGTGTCCTGCTCACTTCAGATGGACAATCTACAGCAATTTGTTAAGGAATGTTGATTGGTTGTGTGACTGAAAAATCACTCTGTTCAGTTTTTCAATATAAAATGAATCACGAAAACTTTCAAAAATGCTAACGAATTAAATTTGAGATGTCACAATGTGCTGCACAGACTAAAAACTAACTGCACGGAAAGGTCATGATCAAATGAGATTGATGTATTCAGATAAATGAGAATTTAATCTTAATATTTACTATTTCTGCACGGTGGAAACATGTATTTCCCTTGTTCTCAGAGCTGAGTCTTATGAGGATTTATCCTAATCTGGCAAGAGTTAGAAAATATTAATGTTCACTATACATCTATTTTCTACTCCTCAGAGGAGCAGATTATTCCCTTTCTAAATTGTGATCCACAATTGTTATGCTGGGAATCTGGATGGTGATGAAGTGAGAGAATGGGAATGTTCTGTGTGATCATCTGATTGGGCCTTGCTCTGTTATAGGACCTTCGTAGTGGGGCTCTGACCTTAACTTCATGCCTTTTCCATACTTTATATCTTCCCTGGTCGGTGTTCCTTTCCTTCACGGCAGTATCCATATTCTTTGCCTTTAACTCTTTATCACTGTTGACTATGCCTCTCCCCCTACTTAGGTGTCATGGGTAAGATGTGGGTGTGTGATTGATAGGGGGAATATTTCACCCCCAGCTTTGCAAAATTAATAAAAATGACCTTCCT
Source organism: Tenrec ecaudatus (assembly GCF_050624435.1). Taxonomy (NCBI): domain Eukaryota; kingdom Metazoa; phylum Chordata; class Mammalia; order Afrosoricida; family Tenrecidae; genus Tenrec; species Tenrec ecaudatus. The sequence goes on along the minus strand of NW_027459540.1, from coordinate 190,718 downwards.
CTGGTGAGAAATCTTTCAAGTTGAGAATGGTCTTCCTCTCCAGTGCCAGAAATATGAGGACTTGTTTTAAATGTTCACTGGAGAACCTGGACGGGTTTTACAGTTAGAACATGGGCCCCACTAATAACCAGCCCCAGTGTTTTCTCACAGTCTCAGTAATCAGTACTCAACCTCTAGAAATGTATCACATTTAAATGTACATACATATTTTTATTTTTCATATATATATATTATTGTGAAGATGGCATAAGAATAGAGTGTTTTATGCTGTTGTACATAGGGTAAATATGAGTTGAAACTGCTTCTGACTTGATGGCACCTAACAATAATATGCATTTTGTCTCCAAAGTTCACATTTAAAATGACAGGAATTATCAATGCTACTTGATTGCAAGTTCTTGCAGAAGTTGGCAGATGTCTTCAATTTCTTCTTCTTTTTTTTACATTTTATTAGGGACTCATACAACTCTTATAACAATCCATACATATACACACATCAATTGTATAAAGCACATCCATACATTCCCTGCCCCAATCATTCTCAAAGCATTTGCTCTCCACTTAAGCCCTTTGCATCAGGTCCTCTTTTTTTTCCCTCCCTCCTCACTCCCCCCTCCCTCATGTGACCTTGGTAATTTATACATCATTATTTTGTCATATCTTGCCCTATCCGGAGTCTCCCTTCCACCCCCTTCTCTGTTGTCCCTCCCCCAGGGAGGAAGTTACATGTGGATCCTTGTAATCAGTTCCCCCTTTCCAACCCACTCACCCTCCACTCTCCCAGCATCGCCCCTCACACCCTGGATTCCCTGTGCCTCCAGCCCTCGTTTGTACCAGTGTGCAACCTCTGCCCTATCCAGCCCTGCAAGGTAGAATTCGGATGATGGTTGTTGGGGGGAGGAAGCATCCAGGATCTGGGGGAAAGCTGTGTTCTTCATCGGTACTACCTAATTAACCCATCTCCTCTCCTAAACCCCTCTATTACACAGGCAGAGTTGTGGTAATCTCCATGTGCAGAGATGTTATAGGGGGACTAGTGCAATGGGTGCCTCATGGCCCAAAGTCAATAAAATCTGATGAACATTTTATCACCCCTTCTGCTTTGTTCCCAGGTTCTTCTAGCTGAACCCTGGAAATCAGTGCCCTGGACTTTAAGTAAAGAGCATCCAAAGGTTAATGGTGTCTCTTGAGCTCTTAGCCCTTGAATTGTTTTAGGACCATCAGACAAGGAAATATTTTTATAAAAATGTGTACTATACTCTTCAAATTTTGCCAATTTTGTAGCGATATAACCGGATAGTATGGGATTTTGCTCTAATTTTTCTTTCACAGTGAGGATATTATGTTGTTTTTTTGAACAATTTATTAGGGGGTCATACAACTCTTATCACAGTCCATACATATACATACATCAATTGTATAAAGCACATCTGTACATTCTTTGCCCTAAACATTTTCTATTTTTTTATCCTCTTTTCTTTTTTTACATTTTACTGGGGACTCATACAACTCTTATCATAATCCATACATATACATACATCAATTATATAAAGCATATCCATACATTCCCTGCCCCAATCATTCTCAAAGCATTTGCTCTCCACTTGAGCCCGTTGCATCAGGTCCTCTTTTTATTTCCCTCTCTCCCCGCTCCCCCCTCCCTCATGTGCCCTTGGTAATTTATACATCGTTATTTTGTCATATCTTGCCCTATCCGGAGTCTCCCTTCCCCCCCCTTCCCTGCCGTCCCTCTCCCAGGGAAGAGGTCACATGTGGATCCTTGTAATCAGTTCCCACTTTCCAACCCACTCGCCCTCCACTCTCCCAGCATCGCCCCTCAAACCTTCGTACTGAAGGTATCATCCACCCTGGATTCCCTGTGCTCCGGCCCTCATAGGTACCCGTGTACAACCTCTGCCCTATCCAGCCCTGTGAGTTAGAATTCGGATGATGGTAGTTGGGGGGAGGAAGCATCCAGGATCTGGGGAAAAGCTGTGTTCTCAATCGGTACTACCTCGCACCCTAATTGACCCAACTCCTCTCCTGAACCCCTCTATGAGGGGATCTCCATTGGCCGACACTTGGGCCTTGGGTCTCCACTCTGCACTTCCCACTTCATTCGATATGGTATATATATATACACACACTCACACACACATACATATTGTACACACACACACATATATACACCTCACACACACATATATACACCTATACACATACATCTTTTTTTTTTTGCATGATGCCTTATACCTGGTCCCTTTGGCACCTCGTGATCGTACTGGCCGGTGTGCTTCTTCCATGTGGGCTTTTTTGTTTCTGAGCTAGATGGCCACTTGTTCACCTTCAAGCATTTAAGACCCCAGACATGATCTCTTTTGATAGCCGGGCACCATAAGCTTTCTTCACCACATTTGCTTATGCACCCATTTGTCTTCAGCGATCCTATCATGGAGGTGTGCAGTCAATGGTATGATTTTTTTGTTCTTTGATGCCTGATAACTGATCCCTTCGGGACCACTTGATCACACAGGCTGGTGTGTTCTTCCATGTGGACTTTGTTGCTTCTGAGCTAGATGGCCACTTGTTTATCTTCAAGCCTTTAAGACCCCAGTCACTATCTCTTTCGATAGCCGGGCACCATCAGCTTTCTTCACCACATTTACTTGTTCACCCACTTTGGCTTCAGCCGTTGCGTCGGGAGAGTGAGCATCATAGAGTTCCAATTTAATAAAAGAAAGTATTCATGCATTGAGGGAGTGTTTGAGTAGAGGCCGCAGATATTATGTTTTAATTAAAATTTTCAACTTTGGTTAGTCCTTTTAAAGTATCTTAAATATATATGTTGCAAACTAATTGAATTTATTTATAGAATAATATCAGACTTATGACAATATAGATAATATTCCTTAGATTTGTTTTTCTAATCAACTTCACATAACACAAGCCCCTTGAATGTTCAACGTTAGTGTTTGAGTAGTTGATTTTGTCACATCTCCCCTACGAGATGAGTGAAATTATAGGAGATGTGTGTAAGTGGATACGTCTGTACCAGTATGACCAGCTGTGAGCTCACTTGGTGAGATACTCCCACAATTAGCCATCAGGATTCCAGAATGCACTTGAGATGCACAGCTCAGCTATCACTACCTGTGATGCTCTAGAACAGCGGTTCTCAACCTGTGGGCCACGACCGCTTTGGGGATCGAAAAACCCTTTCACAGGGGTCACCCGATTCATAAAAGTAGCAAAATTACAGTTATGAAGTAGCAATGAAAAATAACTTTGGAGGTCACTACAACACGAAGAACTGCTCTCGAGTTATTGAAGCTTCCGATTATTTAGACATGATATAGACCAGAAATACATTCATGAATGTGAAATATATACACATACAAGTGTTCTATAGAGTTGAAGGTTGAATCCATCTCTGCTGTCACAGCATCAAGCAAGGATATTGTCATATAGGTTGCATCTAAACCACTGACAGCAAAGTGAACTCATGAAGGGGTGACTGTGGAGCTTCATTTCCCATTGACAGTATCCCTGGGTAAGACAGCACATGGGATGGAGAGAACACTGTGGCAGCTCCAGAGCCCTCACCTTCTGATTTATGTCCTCACAGGTGTGCATGCCCAGATGCAGTTAGTGCAGTCTGTCACCAACGTGAAAAACCTTGGAGATTGGTGACGGTGTCCTGCAGGACCTCTGGAAACACTTTCACCAGCTACAGTATAAATAGCGTTTGACAAGCACCAGGAAAGGGCTTCTGTGGATGGGCTGGATCAACACCCACGCTGGGAAATCAGCCTATGTCCAGGGATTCACACAGGGCTATGCCTTCTCCTTGGATGCCTCAGTCAGCACAATGACTCTACAGATTGTCAGCCAGAAGTCTGAGACACACGCTGTGAAACCCACATCCCGAGAGCGGCAGGAAACCTGGGGGAATGGCAGCTGTGCTCACTATGGCAGGGACTCTGAATATTTCTCTGAATCCTTTATTTACTAGGTATGCCCTTCGAGATGAAATACAAAGAAAATTACTTCCTGAAATTAGCATAACTTTCCTGTGAAATGAGGAGGAGGATAAACAATACCTTGGTATGCAGCCTTTGTTCAGCTCTCTGTGTAAATACTGCCATTGCAGCACTAGGAACAATGCAGACTCTATGAAGGGTTGATTCAACATCTCCAGAGACAATGACAAGAACACAGTTTATCTGTAAATAGAAGGTTAGAAAATGGAAGACAAGACCCTCTGTTACTCTGTGAGAACATGAGAGGAAGTCAGTGTGATCCCAGACACCAACTCCCTGCTCGGAGAGAGCTGGGCAGCAGGGGACGCTCAGGACCCACACATCACAGGACACACTCAGGGACAGGTGCACAGGGACAGTTTCAGGGCTGGTTTCCTGTTGTGGTCTGGGGATGCTTCTCCATCTCACGTTTCCCCCAAGGGTTTTCTCTATTTTTATGACACAGGAATGCAATGTTAATGTACAAGAAATATGTAAAATCAGACCTATTGCATGTAGGATGTATAACAATGGAATTGAAATATCAATTTAAAAAGTGGGAGGAAGGAGCAAATAAAAAGGACAATTTTTATTTATTAGGGTTATACCTTACTTATTGGTATGCTAAATTTGGCAGCAATTGCATTCTTCAAGTAAAGCTTGATAATAGTTGTATTGATTGGATTTCCTTGAAGGCATATAATCCTATCACAGACATTATTGTATTTCATGATGGGTTTAGCAAGATCCTTTCTGACAATGACTGCCATGCCGTTCTCTTGACTGTGCTTTTCCCAACATAGTAAATCCTATGTTTTTCTGTTCAAATTGGTCAATACCAGTCAGTCGATTTATGCTCACTAATGCCTAGGTTACCAATCAATATTCTTGCACCCCATTTAATTTTTGACCACTTCCAATTTCCCTGAATTCGTAGTATGCTCTTTACAAGTTCTGGTATTAGAAGGCTTTTGTAGCTGTTTCGCTTTACCTTACTTAAGTCATGCCCCATCAGCAAAGGAAGATCCTGACGGCTCCACTCCCAAATCACGTCATGATGGCCTACTCCCCTCCAAGAAATCGGCCTCTCTTCAGTCACATTTTGAGTGCCCTCGAACCTGAGGGGCCCATCCTCTGGCAGTAGCTTCAACAATTTCCTACTTCCTTGGCTTAAGCTTTTAATATTCGACAATACTTCAAAGTTATGCATAAGGTTTTAGCAGCATCTTCCTCTTAAGAGGGCAGAGGGGTCCTTCTGCATTGTCTGTTCTTAGTCTGGAAGCTTTGCTGAAATCTGCTCCCTTTGGGTGACCCTGCTGGCATTAGATATAACACTGATATATCTTCCAGCACCTCAACAAAAAGAGCCATGACAGTATCATGAACTAACAGACAGATGGTGAGAATATAACAGCATTTCTTTACTATATATCAAGCAAGTTCTGGATAATATTTTAAATGCAATAAATAAATAACAGCATAAGTGCAACCAAATAGTGGAATATTTCAGTTCAACATTCTCTATTATGAACTTAACATTGAAATAGAAATCTATAAGGACATCAAGAATCAAATAAGTAAACAAATAAACAAGTCTAGCAAACTAAAATTAATAACCAATATATAGCATACTCCACCAAGAACCAAACATATTTGCTCCCATTAAGCTGGGGTTTATTTCAGAAATAAAGTTAAGCATGAAATTGGTGGAAATATAAACAGAACTATAAATAGACAGACAGATAGATAGATATAGATGACAGATACAAGATATCGACAGTATTGACAGAAAGTAGATGATAGCTAAATCGATAGTTGAGTAGATTTGTAAACCAATTAATAGATATTCAGCAGATATAGGAAAATATATAGATGGATGAGAGAGAGAGAGAGAGAGAGAAAGAGAACCTTGTTCAACAGACTCCATTGTCATTGTGTATTCAGGTTCAGGGTTTGGGCTAAGTCCATGCAGATAGTGTTCAGACAACACTCTTGTCTATCCTGAGATAAATTGGAGACTAATTGCACAAACCACAACATGAGGTGTTCCATCAGGAGTAAGCTGTTGTACATGGATGCTATAAAACAATGACTCACTCGTCGAGATTATCTCAAGTAACTGGGTCCTCACAAAAGAAATATACCACTTATTTGATGCATGCATGGATGGCGATACAAGTAGGTCAGGGAAGCTATGTGAGACCAGATTGTAAGCACCACGAAGGGAAGCTTGGGATGTATGGCACAGGGTCTCAGGCCAAATAGGGACATGACCCTCATTCAAGACTCAGTGCATGGGGAGGAAGATACAGATTTTCTAGCCGAATTTGGGGGCCTTCCCTACCCCATTTTCCCCTGTGTCATGGTTTTTAGTCCTCATCCTGCTTCTGAGAACCAAGATTTAGATGTTTTTAGCATAACTGTCAACCCCAGAGAACAGAGGGAGGAGAATGAAGCATGGAAGTAGGACATCTTCTCTGGGTCCTGGCTTGTGTCTTGGGATACCACAAGTGGACACACCACAATCCAAGGTGCTCTCTGCCCACCAGAGGAGACCTGAAGGGAAAGTGTTCTAATGTTATTTTCTCTTTACTTTTCCTTGTGAATTGCATGAAGGTATACTGAGGAGATTAGTGTTCATTCAACAATTCATACACTTTTGTTTCATTTCATTGTCTACAATACACACAAACTCCTGTTACAATTACCTTTTCTTGTCAAACATTCTGAATTTTCCCTGGATAAGTGATGCCCTTTTAAACTCAGAAGTTTGATTATTCTAAGGTAATTGTAGCTCCCCAGGACTATTGCTCCCTTGTAGGCTTGCCGATTATTTGACTGGAAGTTTTTCCGAGGCTGTGAGTTTGGTCCCAAACCTGAAGGGATGCTGACAGCCATAGTCTCAGGACTTCCACAAGTCTACCCAACCAGGAAGCCTAGTCTTTGTATTTTTATTTTCTTTGTGTGTGTGTGCGTTGTTTCACTTATTATCCCACTCCTCCCAAGAACTTCTAATGCTATCTTTTCCAAACAAGTGGGTACTGATAGCAAGGCACCATCTATTGCTTCTGGTCTTAGAGTTCAGGATACTCATGTCCATGATTCATTACAGCATTGGACTAATAATGGTTTCCATGTGTCTTCAGTGATCATCACTCTGGAAAGGGAGAGACAATTAGCTACACTTCATGTGGTTTAAAGTCTCTAATCACTACCCTCAAAACCCAGATGTAGAACATTGTCTTTATGGGCTGTTATGTCAACGGTTCTTGGTGTTCCCTGAGCCCCAAGGCCTCCTTAGAGAGAGAAAAGTTAACCTACTGATTGTTTCCTTTCGTTCAGATCAGAGCAGATCAGAGAAATATTTAGGACAGATTATGAAACTGATGAAGATGAAATATTCTCCATGTTGTACTTTTAACTTCTCTTCTGAACTAGCTCCACTGTCAGAGAGATGGTGACAAGGGCCAGGTTGACCATGAGTATTCAGAGTGACACACTCATCTTTGGCTTTAATCTGCACAGATTTGTCTGACACTCTGAGTAAAGCTGACATTCCCTGAAATTTGTCTCCTCTCCTCAGGAAGCAGGAAGCACAGGGGAGACTGGGCACTGGGAGACACCTGAGAGGTCTATTCAGAAGGGGCCATTCAGGCTATCAGATTTTTCAAAGTCTTCACTAAGAATACAGGGTCACTTTTTATGCTGGACATCATTCCCCACAGACAGTAAGGAGGGACCATCTGTGAGGCCCCAGGCTCCTTGGGCTGCAGATTCACACTGGGTTTAAAACCACTCCTCCCCGGTGTAGATTGAGAGATGCACTGAGTGGAGAGCCACCGTTCAAAACTCTCCATGCGTGAGGTGCTAGTGCCAGTGTTCTCTCTCTCTCTCTGTCTCTCTCTGTATACATGTGTGTGTTGTGGGATGTTATTAGGATCCAGTTCTTCCCTCCCTGCGGTCCCAAGACCCGCACCTCCCCCTGCCTTGGGTTTCCAGGGTTGTGAGGCTGGAGGAGTCTGACATGGAGGGCAGGACAGAAATATACAAAGTGGAAGACATCCATTTTAGACCCACAGGCTACCTCCACAGGGGAAGCTCCCTCATCACCCAGCTGGTGACCTTAGTGTGATTGCTTTCCATCCTCCTTGCAAGATGGGTTCTGCCACCCTACCTCTCCTCATTGCTCTTTTCCCAGGTCAGGATTGCCACAGGGTTCGAGATGAATAGAGGTGTGTGTGTGTGTGTGTGTGTGTGTGTGTGTGTGTGTGTGTGAAGAGGAAATCTCTGAATCCTATCTCCACACGTGTGTGTGCTCAGGTGCAGCTGGTGCAGTCTGAAGTGAAGAGACCTGGGGAGTCTTTGTGGATCTCCTGTAAGACATCTGGATGCAGCTTTACTGGAAGCTGGATCGGCTGGATTAGGCAGACACCTGCAAAGGGCTTGGAATGGATAGGAATTCTTGACCCTAGTGAGGCTGACACCAGGTCCAACCCATCCTTCCAAAGAAAAGTCACCATCTCCACAGACAACTCCATCAGCACCATGTCCCTGCAGTGAAACAGCCTTAAGGACACAGACATGGCCATGTATTGCTGTGCAAGAAACACAGTGAGAGAAACTCCTTCCTGAAAGGGGCAGAAACCCTCAGCCCGATGCAGCTGCAGAGCAGGAGTCTCAGAGGCATCTGTCAATCCAGCACCAGAGGACACAATGTCTGCTGTGTCCTAGAGAGTGAGAACAAGAACACAGGCCACTGACACGACAGGGAAATATCTCCCCATGTGGGGGCAGTGATGCCTCTTACTGGATCGGGGTTCTCTGGAGTGGCTCACTCTGTGGCTTCTGAATAACCACACGGCTATAGAGCAGATGAGGTCAGGTTTCTTCACGATATTTTCAGAGTTCAGCCCTTGCTTGAGGAATGAGCAGGTGCATTGCTGTAATAGGAAAGAAATTCCTAACCTCAAATTTCCTGGCCTCTTTTCTCACCAAGGCCATTCCAATTATTACTAGAACTTCTTCCTGACAAGTAACTGAGGTATCTTATTGTCAACATGGCTGATAAACACATGTGGGGTTAATTGAAGGGCGGAGGGATAAATGGTTCAGTGAGCCTCGCCTTTGTAGTTCTCAGGTCTCTTGCCTGTGATGACCGAACCAGCGTGCAGATGCCTTAGCAGTTCCCTGCTTCAGCTTGCAAGACTGACTTCCTGCAAGACATCCCCAAGGAGAAGCCACATGAACCTACCCCGATGCAGCCCTGGGTGCTGGAGCACCCGTGTGGAGAACCCTGTGTGCGCTGAGTTGCTTACACATTCACTGACTCAGCTTTTCTCCTACAGTTGGCATCATTGTGTCCGTTTTGTGAGATGGAGGTGGACTTTGTGGATTGGTTTTGGACATATGAGTTAATGTTGGTCTTGTGGGCTTGAGAAGCACTGGGTTGGGATGTTTTCTTGATGCACACTTACCCTTTATATAAAACTCTCTTATACATTAGTTTCTATAGATTTGTTTCTCTAAAGTGCCCAAACTAACACAGTAGCGATGGTCATTTTTGCGTTCTAACTGAATTCAGTTGCCTGCATTCAACTTGATTCAAGAAACAGCTTTGTAGAAACTTTAAGGTGGAGTGGTGGCATTTGCAATTAGAAAACTACTAATGGATCCCAGACCTTATACCAGCCAGTTACACTCATGGGGAAATACTTCATATAGTTTCCTGGTTAAAAGTGATCTCCCCAGGAGGAGATTAGACCCTGCTGAGCCAGGATGGACTTGGTTCAGAAGTGTCTACATCCTTCCTCTCCCTCTTTCTCCTGAAGATACTGGTCCTACCTGAGGTCAGTGTCAGGGAAGGGTATTTTGGATTGATTAGATTCAGGTAGCACACAGGGAGAGGCCATGGTGTACAGAGACCTCTGACTATAAGTCACTGTATTAGTGACTTTGACCCTTCAAGGAAACAGTTCTCCCTAACTCCGACCTCTGTGAGCATTGAGGACACATCTGTTATTACTGTGCACGTGGACACAGAGAGGGCAGTCAGTGTGGCCCTCACATAAACTATACTGCAGGACAGCTCTGATACCGGACTGCACAGACCGTTCAGAGCAGCAGGTGGCACTCAGGACAAACAACAAGCCCAGGATCCAGGAGCAGGTACAGAGCTGAAATAATGTGGGGCTTTCTGCAGTGTCTTGAGTTGGTTTTGTTCCCACAGCTCTCAAACAGGTTCAGTGGAAACTCTGTTTACAATCGTAGGGAGTGTACTAGTGTCTCCTTAATGGTAACAAAGAAACTCTCACTGCCATGTAGTTGATTACGATCCAAAGTGACCCGATGGGACAGGTTTAAACTACCCCTGTAAAAGGTATTTGCATATAAGTGTTTAGTCTTGCAAAATTCTCTCATGTGATCTGCAATTTTATTTTTTAGTTTCACCTTAGTTAGTTGAAAGTATATAAAATACGAGTGATTTATATAAACAAACCTGGAGTTCGCATGAAAGTACCAGCATGATAGCCAGTGAAATAGGCCCCATGGGGCAGAGATACAAAGAGGGGTGGTGATGTTGAAAGCTAAGTATCCCCAATAAAATTTTTTAAATAGAAAGAAAGAAAGCTAAGTATTGGGCTTCTAACCACAAGGTCACTGGGTTGAAATCCAACATCCTCCCCTCAGGGACTGTACTATCGTCTCTTAAATTCCAACAAAGAGAATGTCCCTTAACAAAGGGCAGGAAGACAGTAAAAGCACTACAAGTTGGTGCCCTTTGAAAGTGAAAACTTGCCAGAAACGTAAAATGCAAACATTATCCACAAAATAAGTGATCGAAAAATGGTAAACTTATTCCCTGTCAGTGGTGGAAAATTTGTGGGCTGAGGGTGTAGGGGGTCAGGCAGCCCCACTAGGTCCCTGCTGCCATCAGAATCATTGTATGTTTATTCACTGCACAGGGTGGTGTCTATTAACAATATTTCATCCTTCACTGCCTAAAAATTGAATGACTTTCTAAATCATTAGTATTATGAGGAAGGTAAAAACAAGTTATTTTGGTTTTATGTTGACATTTACTTAGAGAACTGACTCTTTTTCATTAAGTGAACTTTTGCATAAATGCTATGTTTCTGAAAGCTACTGCAACTTGATATCACAATTACAAAGTCTTTAAGAATAGAAATATGTTTTGTTGAATATGGAACTAGAAGTTAAAATTCAAGGCCAGCTCTAAGGGAAGGCTTTATGACTGTTAAAAAAATTCATTTGATTAATGATAATCTTTTCAATTAATAGTTTAAAAGTATAAAACTAGGAAAGTTAGACCTTAATCCTATTAAGAAAAAAACATACAGTAAAGTGCTTAGATGTTAAAACAAAATACAAAGGCAAAATAGTCTAGAATAAAATAATGGACTTTATATTTGTGTTTGTTTGTATGTCTTTATGACTATGAGATTTCAGATAAAACCATAAAATCATGATGCATTAATGAAAAAAATAAGTTCAATAGCATTTGGACTTTTTGCAATTATAAATGTTATGAAAAGCTAGATATTTTAATAAACTATGTGTAACCTTGAAAAGACTGGGAATTCCAGAACATTTCATTGTGCTCATGAGGAACTTGTACATGGATCAAGAAGTAGGTGTGTGAACAGAACAAGGGTTTAAAATCAGGAAAGGTGTGTGTCAGTGTTGTAACCTCTTTTCATACTTGTCCAAGCTGTATGATGAACAAATAATCAGAAGAGCTGGCATATATGAAGAAGAATATGGCATCAGGACTGAAGAAAGGCTTATTAATAACATGTGATATGAAGATAATACATTCTTGCTTGCTCAAAGTGAGGACTTGAAACACTTGCTGATGATGATCAAGGATTGCAGAGATTATTATGTATTAGGATTCAATGTAAAGAAGACCAAATGATGAGGGCCATATTCCAATTATTCCAATTCTGCTGTTGTTTCTGATAACTGTTTATTTTGAACTGACTTTGGAAAGTCAGCATACTTCATGAAGACTACAGACACCCATCTTCCTCCCAGGTGCTCTCACAACAAGCAGCCAAGAAGAGCATTCACTCTCTCTCTCCTAATAGCTCAAGTCAAAGCAAAACAAAAAAAAGTGTTACACGACTCAGTCTTTATAAGTGGCCTTGATTCTGCCTTGTCTGCTTGAGCCAACTGTAGTAAAGTTCAAAGTATTGGAATTTTCTTTTAAGTTCCAGGATCCTACTGCATTTAAACTCTGAAAATTGTCTTACTTTGTGGAACTTTGTGAATACTTACAATTATTATTGTGCATTCCTAGATTGTTTCATTCCTTCAATAAACCCTTTAATTTTTAACTGAAGCTCCTGTTTGGCTTTGGAATGAAGAAGAGAAAAGTAAATAATATGTTCATTTCTTGACAATAGATGTCTACCAATCACTATCAAGTTCCTAAAAAGGAAGAAAACAAACAATAAATAACAATAAACTGACCATTTTTTAGCAAAATGTAGTAAACATCAAGGGATTCAAAAAGTTATCTTCAATAACTAATTTTTGTGGCAAGATTATATTTGTTTGAATATAATAGCGAAGGAGAATCTGACTACAGTGTAAGAACAATTATGAACATTGAGCATTCTGTTTGAGGCCATGCCCTAACCTGCTTAACTTTATGTAACAATGTAAATTCCACAGCTTGTACAAAGAACCTCCCCTTAGGACACGAGATGAGGCCACAGGATGTTAGAATACCCCATTTATTGCCTATAATTATTCTGAATTTTCTTTCCCAATCCCCTGTCTCTCTTGAGCCTTTCCTCACAGGAAAATATCACATTATACCAAATGACTATCCATTTTGACCAAAAGTGGCCAGGCAAACATGTCCAGTATAGATATTCCCAACCTTCAGGTCACAGATAACTTGGAACGGAAGGACTTTGTTCAAGGAAGCAAGTCACCAAAAAGACATCATCACACCAAATAAAAAGACATTTGGAACCAAGAAGTAGAAAGAGTCCTATCTTGTTAAGAATCATAACCCCAGGTAGGGACAGAGGGGCAAAATGAGAAGCCGATACTAGGCATCAAGTAGAAAGAATATTTTTTGAGAACGATGATGGCAACAAATGTGCAAATGTGCTTGAGACAATGGCTGGATGAATGGACTGTGCTAAGAGTTGTACAAGCCCCCAATAAAATTATTTTTTGTAAAGAATCATAACCGTGGACATCAAGAATCTCAACAGAGCCATAGTAATAGAAGAAATAGAAAAGGGTATCAAGGGATTACCACCAAAAAATCCCCTGGACCAGATGGCTACACTGGAGAATTCTACCAAGCATTCAGGGAAGAACTAATACCAATCCTACAGAAACTTTTCCAGAACATAGAAAAATATGGCAAACTCCTGGACTCCATCTATGAAGCTAGTATAACTCTGATACCCAAACCGGGCAAGGATCCCACAAGAATCGAGAACTACAGACCAATATCCCTAATGAACATTGATGCAAAAATCCTTAACAAAATACTAGCCAACAGAATACAAAAGTACATAAAACAAATAATTCACCATGACCAAGTGGGATTCATACCAGAGATGCAGGGATGGTTCAACATACGAAAGACCATTAGTATTATTCATCATATTGACATGAAAAAGTATAAGAACCACATGATAATATCAATAGACGCAGAAAAAGCATTCGACAACATCCAACACCAATTCCTGTTTAAGACACTAGCGAAGATAGGAATGGAAGGAAAGTTCCTCAAGACAATACAAGCTACATATGAAAAACCAACAACCAAAGTGGTAGTCAATGGAGAAAAGACTAAAACAATCCCACTGAAAAAGGGGAAGACAAGGATGCCCCTTGTCCCCATTCCTATTTAATATCATGCTGGAGGTTTTAGCTAACAGCATAAGGCAAAGATGTGACATCAAAGGTATTCATCTGGGGAAGGAAGAGGCGAAACAATCGTTATTTGCAGATGATATGATTTTATATATGGAAAATCCCACAAGTTCCACAAGGGGAGTACTGGAAGCAATAGAGGAGTTTGGCAGAGTGGCAGGATACAAGATCAACAAACAGAAGTCCATCGGACAGTTATACACATCAGATAAGACCACAGAAGAAGAGATCAAAAAGGTGGTACCCTTCACAATAGCCAAACACAAATTGAAATATCTAGGGATACACCTGACTGAAAAAACAAAAGATCTATATAGGGAAAACTATAGAACACTATTACAAGAAACCAAGAGCTACTTCAACAAATGGAAGAATATCCCATGCTTTGGATTGGGAGACTTAATATAGTTAAGATGTCAGTTCTGCCAAAAGCACTATATAAGTTTAATGCCATCCCAATACAATTACCATCATCTTTCTTCAAAGAAATGGAAAAACTGATTACCAACTTCATATGGAGAGGGAAGAAGCCCAGAATTAGCAGAGAAATCCTCAAGAAGAAGGACACAGTGGGAGGGCTTGCTTTACCTGACTTTGGCACATACTATGCACAACAGTTCTCAAAACTGCATGGTATTGGTACAATGACAGATACTCAGACCAAAGGAAAAGAAACTGAAAACCCAGGAATAAAAGCATCAGCATACACACAGCTGATCTTTGATAAGGACCCCAAAAATATCAAATGGGAAGCCGATGCCCTCTTTAACAAGTGGTGCTGGGAAAAAATGGATATCAACCTGCAGAAAAATGAAGCAAGACCCTCATCTCACTCCATGCACAAGAATAAACTCAAGGTGGATCACAGACCATGAAGTTAAACTCCAAACTATTAGGGCCATCAATGAGGGAATTGGGACCAACTTGAGAACTTTGGTGCAGGGAATACACAGGCTATCAGAAATAGGGAAGGACACAAACACAGAGGTGGCACAAATTGACAAATGGGATATACTGAAGATAAAACACTTGTGTACATCTAAAGAATTCACCAAGAGAGTAATAAGAGGGTCCACAGACTGGGAAAACATCTTTAGCAATCACACATCAGACAAAGGCCTTATTACTAAAGTCTACAATACTCTGCTAGCTTCCAAAAAGAAAAAACCAATAGCCCACTTGCAAGGTGGGCAAAGGACTTGAACAGAAATTTCACAGGGACAGAAATCCGAATGGCCCACAAACATATGAGAAAATGTTCCCTATCTTTAGCCATAAGAGAAATGCAAATTAAAACAACAATGAGGTACCACCTGGCACCCTCAAAGGTAGCCCAATTCAAAAAATCAGAAAGCAACAAGTGTTGGAGGGGTTGTGGGGAGACAGGAACTCTCATCCACTGCTGGTGGGCCTGTAAGTACGTACTGCCACTATGGAAATCAATCTGACGATAGCTAAAACAGATGGAAATAGAGTTACCATATGACCCAGCAATCCCCCTACTGGGCATATACCCAGAAGAAGCAAGAAACAAACCAAGGCCAGACATCTGTGCTCCAATGTTCATTGCGGGACAGTTCACAATTGCAAGGAGCTGGAAGCAATCCAAAATTCCATCAACTGATGATTGGATTAAAAGACTGTGGTATATACATACAATGGAGTACTCCGCATCACTAAAAAGCAGTGATGAACGTATGAGGCACATAGCGGCATGGGAAGAACTGGAGGAAATCATGCTAAGTGAAGTAAGTCAGGCACAATGGGACAAGTACAACATGAGCCCGCTGAGGTAAGTATTAAAAAAAATTTTTAATGCAAAAGTGGCATAGGGGAAAAAGCTACTGTACACAAACATTTTGGGGGTGAAGACTGTGTAGTATGGAAGAGACCAGACCAAAACCAGGGATGCACATGGTAGACAATGGTTAAGGAGGTGGGGAAAGCAAAATAAAAGAATGAATATAAGGAACAAAAGGGGAGTGGGGGCATGGGGCACTAATCCACCCAAGGGGAGGGTATTGTTTATATCTCCACAGGGAAAGTGGGACCAGACTTCAACCCAGTGCTGCAAGGTGTGAATGCAATATCCCGGGGTGGAGTAGGGAACCAGTGGAGAGGTCTGGGAGGCTGGCCCCAGCACCATAAATTAAGTGGATTCCTGCCCCTCCCCCGAAAAGAATTTGTTCCAAAGGGCGTCATTGACTCTGCAGCTCCGGAGATGGACATATCTGATCAGAGCCCACGGGAGCAGATGAAGGGGCAGGAGGAGAGAGTGGAACACAGCCTGGCCCACCAGGCCGTGAGGATGATATTCCTGAGTATAGTAGCCAGTCCACAGAGAGAACAACATGGCTGGCCCCACTATGAGAAATGATGCCACCCAGTGACTAAGGGCGATACAGGGGACAGCACCGGAGACACAGTGTGGGAATTGCACCTGACCTGATCCCACCACATCGAGCCAAAGCACTGAGGGAGTGAAGCGGAACAGCAAGGGTATGGAGTGGCAAGGTCCCCAGGGAATGCTGAAAGTGGACTTTGGGGCCAGGGCTTGGTGCCCCAACAGACTGGACTGGAAAACGCTCCTAAGGGCCAGCAAATGATCCCTGAACTAACTACAAGCTTTTCTCTTGTGAAGTGTTTTGTTTTGTTCTTTGTCAGTGGTTTGTTTTTGTTGTTTTGTTGTCTGGTTGTATACTGTTGCTTTGTTTTCCTCTGTCTTGTTTTCGTGCATGTTAGTGTCTCCACAGGTCTGTATGAATAGGACAGGCTGGATGAACTCTCTGGAGGAAAAACAACAAGACCGACAGTTCCAGGGGAACTTAGGGTGGGGGAGCGGTAGGGGGTAAGGAAGTGGTGTTAACAAACACAGGGACAAGGGAACAACATGGGACCCAAAATGGTAGTGAGGGGGGAGTGGCAGGCCAGGTGGGGAATGATCAAGGGTAAGGTTGCATAGAGAAGAGGTATAGCTATACCCCAGGTGGGGACAGGGCATGGTAGTGGGGCATGAGGAAAGTCAAGAGAGATGGAGGAAGGAGCTGGGAGTCAAGGGGAATTTATGGAGGTCTAGACAAAGACATGTACATGCTAATATATATAGGAGGATGGGGAAATAGATCTGTGTGTGTATATTTATAGGTTCAGTATTAAGGTGGTGGAAGGAGCTTGGGCCTCTACTCAAACACTTCCTCAATGCATGAATACTTTCTTTTATTAAATTTGCACTCTATGATGCTCACTCTCCCGACACAACTGCTGAAGCCAAAGTGGGTGAACAAGTAAATGTGGTGAAGAAAGCTTATGGTGCCCGGCTATCGAAAGAGATAGTGTCTGGGGTCTTAAAGGCTTGAAGGTGAACAAGTGGCCATCTAGCTCAGAAGCAATAAAGCCCACATGGAAGAAGCACACCAGCCAGTGCGACCACGAGGTGCCAAAGGGACCAGGTATAAGGCATCATGCAAAAAAAAAAAAAAAAGAATATATATATATATGTGTGTGTGTGTGTGTGTGTGTGTGTGTATACCATTGAGAATGAATGGGGAAGTGCAGAGTGGAGACCCAGGGCCCAAGTTTCAGCCACTGGAGATCCCCTCATAGAGGGGTTTAGGAGAGGAAATGGGTCAGTCAGGGTGCGATATAGTACCGATGAAGAACACAGCTTTCCCCTCGATCCTGGATGCTTCCTCCCTCCAACTACCATGATCTGAATTCTACCTTGCAGGACTGGATAAGGCAGAGGTTGTACACTGGTGCATATGGATGCTGGAGGCACAGGGAATCCAGGGTGGACGATACCTTCAGGACCAGGGGTGTGAGGGGCGATGCTGGGAGAGTGGAGGGTGAGTGGGTTGGAAAGGGGGAACTGATTATAAGGATCCACATGTGACTTCCTCCTTGGGAGATGGACGGCAGAGAAGGGAGGGAAGGGAGACTCCGGATAGGGCAAGATATGACAAAATAAATATTTGTGGATTATCAAGGGCTCCTGAAGGAGGGGGGAGTGGGAAGGGAGGGGGAAAAATACAGAGGACCTGATGCAAAGGGCTTAAGTGGAGAGCAAATGCTTTGAGAGTGATTAGGGCAAAGAATGTACGGATGTGCTTTATACAATTGATGTATGTATATGTGTGGATTGTGATAAGAGTTGTATGAGCCCCTAATAAAATGTAAAAAAATAAAAGAAAATGATTAGAGCAAAGAATGTACAGATGTGCTTTATGCAATTGATGTATGTATATGAATGGATTGTGATAAGGGTTGTATGAGCCCCTAATAAAATATTTTTTAAAAGAATCATAACCCCACCATAATGCATATTCATGACAATCCCCGGTCCCTGTGAAATCTGTTTCACATCCATAATCCTTTACATTTACTTGTTGGTTTACTTGGCTAAATCTGTAAACCACTTCTACCATTTATTTTCAGGAGCTTTCCTTGGGGAATCTTCTGGCTGAGTCCTTACTTGATCCAAGTAAAGCAAGGCCCTTTCACTTTCATACATCTCCTGTCTTTTTTTCTCAGCAAGAGTGGTGCTACTTAAATGTTATACATTTCGTTTAGATGAGTTTGCTTTTCCCTTATAGAGTCGCTATGATACGGAATCACTTTAATGGCAGTGGGTTTGGGATTGGTGTTATCATAAAGAAGATGTGATAGGGACAGGAGGAAGGTCAAGGGAAATAAAGAGGTGGGAAGCAAAGGGCTGTTATAGAGGTCTAGATAAAGACATGTACATATGCAAATATATTTATATATGAGAATGGGGAAATAGATCTATGTGCAGATAATTATAGGTTTAGTATTAAGTTAGCAGAAGAACATTGGGCTTCCATTCAAGTACTCCCTCAATACAAGAATACTTTTCTCTATTAAAGTGGCATTCAATGATGCTCACCTTCCCTACACAACCGCTGAAGACAAAGAGGGTGAATAAGCAAATGTGGTGAAGAAAGCTGATGGTGCCCAAGTATCAAAAGATACAGCATCTGGGGTCTCAAAAGCTTGAGGGTAAACAAGGGGCCATCTAGCTCAGAACAACATAGCCCACATGGAAGAACACACAAGCCTGTGTGATCCCAAGGTGCTGAAGGGATCAATTATCAGACATCAAAGAACAAAAAATCATATCATTGGATGCACACCTCCATGATACGATCGCTGAAGACAAATGGGTGCATAAGCAAATGTGGGGAAGAAAGCTGATGGTGCCCAGCTATCAAAAGGTATAGTGTCTACATGGAAGCAGCACACCAGCCAGTGCCATCATGAGGTGTCGAATGGATAAGGCATCAGAATAGAAAACAATCTTACCATAGTGAATGAGGGGAGGAGTGCAGAGTTAAGACCCAAAACCCATTTATCAGCCACTGGAGTTACCCTTGAAGAGGGGTTTAGGGGAGGAATGAGCCAGTCAAGGTAGGATGCAGCACTGATGAAAAATACAACTTTCTTCTAGTTCCTAAATGCTTCCTCCCCCCGCTCCCCCACACGATCATGATTCGAATTCTACCTTGCAAGTCTGGCTAGACCAAAGGATATACACTGGTACAGATAGGAGCTGGAAACACAGGGAATCCAGGGCAGATGATACCTTCAGGACCAGCGGTGTGAGTGGCGATACTGGGAGGGTAGAGGGAGAGTGGGTTGGAAAGAGGGAACTGATTATAATACAAGGATCTACATGTGACCTCCTCCCTTGGGGACAGGCAACAGAAAAGTGGGTGAAGGGAGACGTCAGACAGGGCAAGATATGACAAAATATTAATTGAGAATGATGAGGACAATGAATGTACAGTTGTGCTTTACACAATTGATGTATGCATGGATTGTGATAAGAGTTGTATGATATGAACCCCTAATAAAATGATTTTGAAAATAAATAATAATGAAATAATAAAGTTAATTCTCAGAGTAAAACAAAATTTTTAAATTGAAAAAAAACAAAGAAGATAATGGGGTCGGATTTCCTCTTTTCAGTTTCTGAGCAGACTGGCATCATCACTACTTCATTCCTGGGGCTTCCAAAATGCAGAATATTTTATCAATTTCCAGGTAAAATATCAAACCTACTGAAAAACATTACATCATGGACAGGGTTCTCTAGGATCCACAGACCTTGTCCATTGTCATCAATTTCCTGTGGAGATTCTTCTGCCAAGCGGTAAATTGCCAGTGTCCAGCTCTGTCAGAGATAACCTGAAACAGGGTCTGAAGGTAGGGAGAGGGACTTTAAATAAAGAAGGAATAGAAGACAGAACAGAGGGGTTCAGGAGGACCGAACAGCTCAACAACCCTGGAGCTGCTGGCAATTTTATTTTTGCAAAAGCCTTCCTTATATACTAAACACAGTAACCACAACCTTGACTTCATCATCTGTTCCGGGCAGTTTGCCAGTCTGTTTATACAAAGCTTATTCATAACTAAAACAATATATTCCTCAAAAAACTTTTATATCTAGTACAGGATGAGAACACACAATCAAGGCTATCTGTTCCTCCAAGGATACTGTGAGATCAGTCAACTGGACACGTAGTCCTCTGATGTACACAGAAAGGCCAAATTTTCCAAACTGACTCAGGGGAAGATAGGGAAAGGGAAAAGAGTCCCCACTCCAATCCCTTAAAGCCCGGAGTAATTAAGGAAAATTCCCTACTCAGTCTCAACCAAAGCCAAGGAAGTAAGTGGAGAACTTCTTAGACCGAATCCCACAGTAAATTCTCTCTGGTAGTGTCCAGATTCCCCAAATGGCTTGACATAATAAGGTTTCCATTGCTTGTCATCAGTGATTATTTTCCCTCTTCCTAGTTGTCAAAGATTTGAACCCAGGATTGATGAACCCCTCACAGATTCTCAACCTAGTTTTTGCTTTCTCTGGTGACTGCTGAATTCCAGAGCTGGATCTGCCAAAACCTGCAGAAGTGGTTGGAGTAGTTGTGAGCAATATATTCTAGTGGCAGAAAACAGCTTCCCATCACTATGGAGATGGTACTCAAGCTCCCGAAGAATACCCACAAATCAGTTATCCTGCATCTGAGCTCAATCACACTGAGGGCACAGCTGTCCACTCATGTGGGAGAGAATCTGAGAGAGAACTGAGTGCCATCCCAGACACAAATATCACTGCAATCATGGCATTGATCTACGGTGATAACGTGGGGTGTGGAAAGCAGAGGGGCGACTATATTTCTGGGGCCTGGGCAATGTGGGAGGCCTGGGAGCAAGCAGCTTCCTGTTAGCATCTAGGGTTTCCATTCCCTCCAAAATATTTCCTCCCAGAATGCCGTCTTCTTAAATGTGTATTCCCAAACCCCAGAGATATTATAATTTTCATCCATTTGTAGATTTTATGCACACACAAAATTGTATGTGTGCGTGCATACCTGTTTTATACACAAATGCTGTTTGTCTCATTGAGAGCTATGGCATATATTCAATGTTTTTTATACCCTGGATGGCTGTATTGGAATGAAAAAAACAATGATCGCACAACATAACACTCTGTGGGACTCAACTGAAGAGAACTTAATGGTGAATTCATAGACACAGACATCTGTATAGTATAGAAATATGGCTCTGAAATTAAGTACCTCATTGCCCATCTAATGGAGCTACTAAAGATGAGCATGCCATATCACAGTTTAGCAGGGCAGGCAAGGTGGGTAGGAACTAATACATATAAAAACTCACATAAATGAAACAGAAGGCGCACAGAAAATAAACGAATTAAATGAAAAAAAGAGAAGACAAATTAAAGTGATAAAAACCCAGATTCCCTGCTCATGACAAAAAGAAAGAGGACTGGAATCTCTCAGATCAGAAACCAGAGAAGAGACACCATTCCACAGGTTTTATGGACATGTTTTATGTACAGCTTCATACACACAGTTTAAAAAAGTCACTGAATAGGGGAAATTCCTTGAAAGGCTAAAAAGAATCTAATAATGTCCCCACATAAGAAACGGATCATAGAGCTGCTCACTGTCATCATGCGTATCCATCGGTTGAGGGGAACGAGAGGGGATGCACTGTGAGCTCTCAGATGGCAAAGGCTGTTGTGTCTGCCATATACAGCTTATAACTTGAAAGTTACTTTATTAAAAATTAATAATGTGTAACAATCAAAGCAATACTTGGTACAGAACCTGTGTAAGGGCTCTGTTTTCCTATGAGAGTGTTTGTGTTTCTCTGAGTCTGAGGGAGAACAGGTGCCCATAATCTCTACTCATCCGCTTCTAAATATCAGAGAAGATGCAAATGTAGCTCTCTGCCTGCCGATAAACCAGCCACAGCCCCTGATTTGGGAGATCTCAGAGGACAGTCCAGCCTTCGGGTCTCTGCTGTTACCATTTCATGCCCAGGAGCTAGTCCAGAGGACACATCATTAATTTTGCAGCAACGCTGGCTTTCATTTTGGCTATTTCACATGGTAATTGTGCTGTACCCTGCTGTGTGTGTGTGTGTTTGAGAGAGAGAGAGAGAGAGAGAGAGAGAGAGAGAGAGAGAGAGAGAGAGAGAGAGAGAGAGAGAGAGATGGTGAGTGATTTAGTTTATTTAGGTCATCTGAGCACAGTGTCTCCTGCTTGCAGGTGGTCAGTGTGAGGTGCAGCTGGTGGACTTTAGGGTTGATATGCGAAAGCCAGAAGGATCTCTGAAAATATCCTGTGTAAATTCTGGATTCAGCATCAATAACAATGGCATGAATTGGGTCCTCCAGACTCAAGGAAAGGGCCTTCAGTGGGTCTCAAGCATTAAGACTGGTGGTGGTACACACTACATTGACTGCGTGAAGGGTCGATTCACCATCTCCAGAGACAACTCCAAGAACACACTCTATCTTCAAATGAACAACCTGAAAGCTGAGGACAGGGCCATGTATTATTGTGCAAGAGACACCCAATGGGGGGAAATCAGTGAGAGCCCAGACACAAATCTCCCCTGCAGGAAGGACAGTGGTCTCCAGGGGGCGCTCAGAACTCACAGAGCACAGGACTCAGACACAGGAGCAGGTGCAGCTGGAGCTTCAAGGCTGTTTTCTTGTGGGGATCTGCGGATTCTGCTAAATCTCGGTTTCCCTAGGGAATCCCTCTCTAATTTAAAAATATTAATTCTGTGACTACTTCCGGTATCTGTGAATTCAAAAAGTATATTGTAACGGGAGAATATAATCTGTCTTACAGCAACAAACAGTCTGCCCCTTAAGGACAGGAAATGACTCTGTTAGGGGTCCTTGCATCAGAGTTCTCATGACGCTCCGATAAATACTTTCCAATCAGACTCAGTGGAGATAGGAGACTGGGAAAAGGTAACTATTAAGTGCCAACATTGTTGGCTGCAAAGTTCACAGTATATTCTTCCATCACTTTGTGAGGTTTCCTGACAATCACTTATTCAAAATATAGAAACATCAATACATGCACACCATAGAAAGATATACATGCCTAAAAGTACTAGAGAGACCACAAAGCACATTATGACATAGACATGAGTGAAATTACACAAACACACACGCACAAACACAAAACAATGAAACAAAAACAAAACAAAAAAACACCTGCAGTGGAAGCTCCACTCAAACTTGGGCACTTGTCAGATAGCAGGAATTAGGAAATGGCAAATAGTTTCTGACATTCAGCAGTGTCCCAGGGTTACTTCAATTTCATAGTCTCCTGAAATGGTGTTCTCAAAGGAACCAAATTGTTGAACTTAAAGAAGAAAATCTCCAGTGTGGGTGGCACAGGTGATTGCTATCCTAAAGTCATGTGTTTCAGAGTATGATCATATGATTTCAAACTGTAAAAACAAGATCAGAGGAGGGAATGGTATTAGAGGTGCAATTCAGGGCTATCATTGTTGGACGTTCTCTTTGTTCTGGCTAAAGACTTCAGGCCTCTAGTGATGTGCTGTTGTTTTCCTTTCTCTCTTGGCATTGGTCTGACAAGGGGAATACAATCCTGCACTTTCCTTGTCAGCACCCTCAGGGGGATTCCAGGGTTATTATAGTTGATGATTGTAAGTTTGTCTGGAGTTCTGCTAAAGCGAAAGGTGATCAACTGATCTTCTGACTGCAGCATTCTAAGGGAAACATTGTGAACCTAGGTCTGACATGTGGCCTTACAAACATCCACGTTTCTCCCTCAAGGGAAATATGGGCCCAGGAGAAATTCCTGACCCTCTTCCAGGATAGACCTTCTTCTTTTTTACCGCATCTGTTTCCCCCTCAGTTGCTATAGCTTATCACAGGTGACCATAACATCCTGTTTTGGAGTTTTTAGCTTGTATATCTTGGTTTTTGTGTATTATGGAAGATGGGGGCTATATTCTGGGGGGGGATCATATGGCGTCCTCTGTTTCTATTGGTCTCTGTGTGACTTAACCACTACACGTTATTCTGCTGATGAAAACCAGACTAGCAAAAGTATTCAACTCTAGGAGAGAGGACACACCCCATAGGATGTCCAGTTCTCCCCATTCACTGGAAAGGCAGGATTATACATAAGTCACAGTGGAATTTCTGAAGGCCTAAGATTCTCTTGTTGCAATATTAAATAGGAAAAGAAAAATGTGTTGAACAAAAGAGTGAAACCATGGATGTTGGTTTCCTGATCGGATGTCTTTGTGTTTGCATGCCTTCAATGCGGCTAGAGGCTCTGGGAGACTTGAGGCAGAATAGGGCACCTCTGAGATTCCGCAGTCCAATCTGTGGACCAATCCCCAGCAGTGATGGCATGGATGTCATCAGCCAATTCTATGAAGGGCCTGAAGTGAGTAATAGTTATTCCATATCCTACCTATACACTGTGAATACCTGAATGACAGTCACCAGGGAAAAGCCAAGAACATTCTGCATCTTCAAATGGACAGCCTCAACACTGATAACACAACCTTCTATTTCAATAATAGAGACACGGAAAAGGGAATCTGTAAGGGTCTGTACACAAACCTCCCAAAAGGGAGGTATGGATTTCAGGGATTGCTCAGGACTCTCAGTCATAGGGCTCAGTTCTGGCAGACAGTATGGAGGGGAGTTAAGAACTGGCTTCATGTCAGTGTCTGGGACTTCCTCTCCATCTTACAAATTCCATTAGAGCTTCTTTCAATGTGAGGGTTTGCATCAACCACTGAATTACAAACTTTGCATTGTAAGGGGAGGAAACAGTCCCCCATTTCCAAAGCGCAGAAGGACACCTTTGGAGTCAGATACACACAGAGGGACAAGGCAAAGATGATGGATCTCTCAGCTATGATGCAAATCTGTGCCCAGTAAGGGTCTTGGGAGGAAAGGGTGGCTGGGATTTCCATAAAGTTAGCTCAATCCCGCATGAACCAGCAAGCACTTCACAGTGTCCTCAAGCCATAGCTGTGCATTGGAGCTGTCCTGTGTATCTCAAACCCAGCTTGTCTTCATCCCCTTGACATCCTCAGACACTGGGTGGGAATCAGGACAAAGCAGGTGAGGAGTTCCAGAGGACACATTTAAGGGCCTGCCCTATCATACGGTTAGCTTAGACAATCATGGCATTAACATTCAGAGATGGAGGTGACCTGGACTAGTGTGCATCTACATCAAAGTGTGATCCTTAAGTTGTCCTGCCAGCCAGCAACATCAGATGTTATGAGACGAGTGTGTGCTGGAATGACCAGGTTCACGTAATGCCATACTAGTCTGTATGTGGAAACTGAATGACTCCAATGAGCTTCAACTGAAAACTATCATCATATTATTCGATTGAAATCCTGAATTTTAGTGAACCTCGTGAGTGTTCTTTTGCAAGGCATTTGCTTTTTCTCCTCAGCAAAACCGAGCTCAGAAAAGCCCAGGTGACCAGGACCTGTGCTTGGATTTCCACAATGGTAAAAAAATATTAATTTAGAGATATAGAGACAGTTTAAGCATTCAGTAAATGAGTTGTGTCAACTGTAAGACTGGAGAAAATGCTTGTCATGGTGGATATCAATGATAAAGAAATATTCATGGGAAGTGAACATTAAAAATGCATGTTTCAAGATAGTACTACTGAGTTCATGGTCAAGAATATGCAAATGATTCCAAAATCAGGCAATCTGTGACTTGGGTAATACATTCAAGGTTGAGAGTCCTGCAGTTATTAAGGGGTCAACCCTACAGCACAAAAAGAGTCACAGACTTTGGTTGTAAATGATCAAATTTCAGGTGAGCCAGAGCCGCTGGGTAATGAATAGTTAAAACGGTCTATAATCCTTCCTAAAATTTAAGGACCTGAATGGACCTCATTTAATTTGGAGTGCCTTTGTGTCTCAAACTGGTGTATTTTGGTTAAGGATCTGAAATACTATTTTTGGATCTTATTCTTACTCTGTCCTGTCTATTAAACAACTCCTTCCCCCTAACTGCTCTGCTGTATCTCTACATGTGAAGTCATGACACCTGACTGGTTTGCACTCTTCTGAACGTTCCTGCCAAACAAAGGTCTTTCTTCAGAATCTTGCATTTCTTAAAGGGCACAGAGTTAAAGCCTTGTCTTGTCTGGGGACCAACTTTTCTAGTTGGCAACGTCTTCCCTGAATCATGATGACACTTAACTCACTTTACTTACACTGAGGTTTTCCTTAGCCATCAGGCACTGGGATGCATTGAGGGTGTTGCTTGTAGGAGCGGTGTGGTTTGTGATGATCACGGCCAAGGTGGGAAAAGACCGGGCTGATTCTCATCAGTAGGAGGCCAATGCCTCCTGGAGACATCCTGCCAGAGGCCTCAGGGCATATGACCATTAATAACATGCAGGGACAGGAGTGAAGGACAGCCTCTGGTCCCAGCTTACCCCTGCCTGACCTTAGCAATATGGTCTGAAGTGAACCCATGAGCATGTGAGCCATTTCCTCAAGTATTCATGAGTTTCTGTTGGACTCTGGAACAATTCACAGAGCCCAGAAACATGAGGAAGTATACTCAAGGGAGGGGTGGGTTGAAAAGGGCACTGAATGGCATTATGGAAGAGGTGGATATTGAGGCATCATCAATCCCCAACTCCTTGGGATCAGCCTGGTATTAATTCTTGTAAATCATATATTTACCACATATGAAAATAACCAAGGACTTTGAGGTTGATTAAGTGGCACCAGTGTATGAAAAAGAAATGTGTTTTGGAGAGTGTGAGATAATGGAGACACTGCAGGGTGGACCTGATGGTTTCAAGGAAATCTGTACTGTCCAGTCTCTGACACACAGGTATATCAGAGCCTCAGGGCAGGAGCAATGAAGGGCTGGAGGGAGAGATTCTGGGCTCAGAAATGCGGGGCTGTTCTTTGACTATTCACTCACACCTCCTAGGAAACTTGCTTTCTCACTGCGGACTAACACAGAGATGAGTTCAAAAGAAGAATTACCCTACAATGGCCTCAGAGGAAACAAAGGAGCATCTATTCATAAGCGCAGGGCTCCCTCCTATGCAAATCATTCTTCAGGCACTAGGTTAAAATCCCAGCCTTGGGCACTGAAGGCTATCAGTTCTCTTCTGACAGAGCTGTGGGTCCCTTGGGAAAGCGCAGCTGTTGGCTAAAGATGCTATTGCTATGTGTTCTCCTGTGCCTGCTGACAGTTCCCCAAGGTGAGGGTCTCAGATATCAGTGTGGAATCTGGGGAAGGTTGTGACTGAGTGACTAACAGAGACCAATTACCTTTATTTACAGAAGTCATGTCCCAGGTGCAGCTTCAGGAGTCAGGCCCAGGATTGGTGAAGCCCTCCCAGAAGCTGTCCCTCACCTGCACTGTCTCTGGTGTCTCCATCACAAGCAGTGGTTACTACTGGCACTGGATCCGCCAGACCTCGGGAAAGGGGCTGCAGTGGATGGGCAGGATAACGTATGAAGGTAATACATATTATAACCCGTCCTTCCAAAGCCGACTCTCCATCACCAGAGACACATCGAAGAATCAGTTATCCCTGTAGCTGAGCTCAGTGACTGCGGAGGACATGGCCATGTCTTACTGTACAAGGAGCACAGTGAGGGGAAGTCAGTGTGAGCCTAGACACAAACCTCCCTTGCAGGGAAGTCATTGGGCAGCAGGGGGCGCGCAGGACCCACAGAGAACAGCCAGCCAACCCTAGACAGGCACAGATGAATGACAGGATGTCCTGTTGGAATTAAGGTTTCTCTTAGCTCTCAGCATCCCCAGGGACAATTTTGCCTCTTTATTTTTTTCTGTCTAAATTTTCTCCTTCACAATGCAGGCTTGAAAGGAGCGGCTAACAATCTTGGTTTGAAATAGAATATAAAAATCACAGGGCCCCCTGACTTGTGAGACAAGGTCAAATAGAATGGCCTGGAATGACTGGAGGACTGCTTTGTGAGATCATTCATGGAAGGGAACACTCATTGGAAGGGAACATTTGATCCCTCTAAAATGGCAAGTGTGTTACAAGAGCAGGACATTTCAAACGAGTGTCTCAGAATGCTGGTTAGAAGTGGAGAGGACGACACTTCTCCCCTGGTTTGAGCATGTCGTCAGGGAGACAAGTCCCTAGGGAAGAATGTCCCTTTGCACTGCAGTGTCAGCAACAAGAGGTGCACCCTCAATCAAGTGAATAGTCAGTGGTGCCTAAATGGTCTCACACATGGGAGAAGTGTGAGGATGGTGCAGGGCCTGGGGATTATTGTTATTATTCTGTTTTTTATAAAGTCGCTCAGAGTAAGCACTGACACAACAGCACCTACCAACGTCTCTAATGCAGTGAGGGGCAGAAAACTGAAAGTAATTTGGAAATAAATATAATTGCCTAAATTAGCAATATACTATCTTACTGCATATTATTTTATCTTTATTTAGAACTGTTAAAATGATTTAAAATTCAATAAATCTGCCATTTCTAATTATGATAAAACCTATGGGGATAACACACCCGAGGACAAGTGTAAGAAATAAATATAAAGGATATAATGAAATAAGGAGAAATGGTGACACAGTGGATTTGGGTTGGGCTGCTAACTGCAAGCTCAGCAGGTAGTAGAGCACTACAGCCTCGCAACCCACAGAGCCCGTTGTGCTCTACCCTGCAGGACTGAGATGACAGAGGATGGACTCAAGGGCAGGGAGTTGGTGTTTTGGTATAAATAATAGTAAATCATCAATGATTCCCTTATTGAATCCAATAAATATTCCCATGTAACAAGGAAGAATAAATGAACTTGCATCGGAGGAAATACAAATAAATTCTTTATGCTCCTGATGAGACATTTTTGCATTCTCAAGAGAAAAACTAAGTAAACCATGGACTCAAGAGTTTGTACTATACTAAGATCACTGAATCCAAAGATAATCAGCATATTGTTTTTCTAGATATTAGGGTGGAAATATTTCCAAATGTTTCAACTTTTAAATTTTAGTTACAATTCAATCCATTATCAATCAATTTGGTAACAGAAAGTTAATGAAATCATCAGAATGGTATTTAAATTTATTTGGGATCATTATAGATGAAAAATAAATATAGCTAACGTATATTCTTGACCATACTCTGAAGTACAACACCGTGTTTGATGCCTTCTGACAACTATAAATGCAGTAACATTAGATATGATCTGTCTTTGTTGCATCTACTTCTCAATTGACTGTTTTATTGTGTGTGTGTTTTTTTGGTGTCCTTTCATTTCAAACAGTATGTGATGGTTTAACCTTACACTGTTTAACCTTACACTCTAATGACAAGTAATGCTTATTTGTTTTATATGATGCTTATGTTTCCTAAGAAAGTCAGATTATTTGTGTTTTTGTAGTCCTTCCAGGATGAGGCTTTAAAATCAAGTCCTGTTTTCAATATTTTATATCTTCCTTATTATAGATTTCCTTCTAGTTCCCAGTTTAGGTCGGTACCTTCAGTGATGATGCCTCTCTCTGTGCCTGATATAACAGATCACAGGGAAAAACTAAGAAGAGCTTCCACCCCGTGGAACACATGGTCTAGAACAGACTCAGTAAGAGATTGACAGTACAACTGGGGGATTTATTGGGGTGGGCATCTGGAGGATCCTTGAGCAAAATCCGTGAAAGGCAGGGTTCAGACTCCATGCCGCTGTCTCTCAACATCAATGAGGACTCACCTATGAAAGTGGACAGAGACATCCTTCCTGAGCAGACAGCCCCCAGCACTCCTCTCAGACACCACACCCAGGATTCTGCCCAGCAGGACAGTGAGGGTTTGCATCTCTGGGCTCCCGCTGCGTCACAGAAATCTGGGAGCTTCCACTAGCCTTTCAGCTGGCCACTTCCCAGTGTGCATCTAGTGGAACAGAGTGTGTTGGTGACTGCAGATGGATTTCATCCATTTTTGACCCCCAAAATTCAATAAATACAAATAACAATTTTAAAATAAAAGCTACATAGTCATCAGTAACCAGAAAATGTGTAACGGATAAATAATAAAGACTATATATAAATGAAATCATCACAATGCATGTGATATGATTAAAGTTAACCTTAATGATTTTAAATGATATAGAACAGCTTTTAGCAATAATCCACACCAACTTTCATTATAAGAAAGAAATAAATGACAATCTATCCAAGGAAAGAGAGGTAAAAATAAAATTGTCACCCTTTATGGTATATGATTAAAGTTTACCCTAGTGCTTCTAAATGAGACCTCAGCAGCTTTCAGCATGAAAGCCATGTTTCCTACATAACTTGGATTCATCCTTCTGAATAACCTGGGAGGAAGCAGCCTACCATCCCACGTGCCCATCTTGGATTCCTCTAGCCCTCACCTACTTGAGTCAAGAGAGTGGTCCAGACTGATATCTGAGCCTTGACAGCCCCTACAACTGTGAATTGAAAAGGTGAGAAGTGTGACTAGAATTTTTCCTAAACATTTCTGGCACGGTGTAAGGGTGGCGGGATGGGACTAAAAGTGAGGCTTTCTCCTTTAGTAAAGGGCACAGTCTCTGAAACTCACAGGGAAGCACTGATTCAATAACATTCAGTGACTAAGGGTGCTGGGGCCAAGATATCAGAGGAGGAAGGTCACCCACCCAGTTGGCCCTTCCTGAGGTCTGAGCAGATGCAGCTTACCCTTCATGGGTCAGGATTCCTTTTGGAGTAGATTCGTCAGAATGAGCACAGGGACCCACTCAGCATCTTGGAGCTTCCCATCCAGAGTTATGTTGCAACATGAGGCTTCATCCATTGCCCCTCTGGAGCGGCTGTCCATAGAATTCTCCCACCGTTGTTCATGGCAGCTGTTGCCTGGAGATAGAGGGAGACAGTGAAAGTCATGGTGGAGTCCTGGCTCTTCATCTCGCTGTCCCTGGTTGTTCTAGTGACAATCTCACAGGACATCTTTTGCATGTGAAAGACAGTTGTCTTCATATTCTAAGTTTCCAGAGCTTTTCAAGAACATTTGATATTTGGTTGTTTTTATTTTACAGTGTCTCATGTTTGTCTGAAAATTTTGCCTCAGTGTTTTTAAAGGTTTTTTTTTTTTTTTCAAAAGTCAGCCACCAGGCCTATCTGTTAAAGTGTCTCTGAGGAGAAATGAAACATCTTCTCAGCTGTTAAACATTGGAACTCTTTGTGTTATTAGGGGTTCCAAGTTTAATCTCACATTTATTCAAGAGGGAAATTGACACATTGTGATGTATTTATATTGGAGGATTTAAAGAATTTTTTAAATTATGGTAAATTCTCCCTTTTAAGCTTCTTGGGTTTGCATTTGTATTTGTTTTGTTTCACTTTCTATTAAAAATCTCTGACATTTAAGGAAAAGGCATTGCTTTTAGAATGCTGTTGTTGGTGTTGCTGAGATGACTGCAAGGTGTGACATAAGTGTGGATCAACTACAAGTCCGGGGAGATAACATAGAGCTAAATAAGAGACTGTCACAGTATTTTCACATTAGAATAGAGGCGTCTAACCTACTAAGAATTGTGTAGGGAGATTTGCATTCTGGTGGTGAGAATAATTTTTTATATAATTCATGAATTCTATTTATGAATCATAAAATGTCTGTCATTGTAAAGATGTTTTAGGCTGTTCTTGTTGTTAAGAGATATGGAATTGGTCCAGAATCCTACATACCCTCAGCATTGACTCATAGTTAGCCTATATGAAAATGGAGGAAATACTGGAAAATCCAGGGACATCCTCAAAATTGTAATGTTGAAATGAAATGCTGCAGTTATCATATCACTCTAGCTTAATGAGTTGATTATACTAAGAAAGTGTTTATACTACTCACTGCTATAACATATTTGATGTAATCATTCAAATTGTTAATTTGGTCTTCAAATATCCAATTCTTTATAGGTCATTGTCTTCCTTGAAAAATGCTGACAGAGACCTGCTCTGATCTGCCTTTCAAGATGTTGATCTTACTTACAAGACATGCCCACATCTTCCTTGAAAGACATCGATTATCTGACTTGTAAGATGGTGACAGAAGACCAGATAAAAGTCTTTCTTGCAAGATGTTACTACGCTTCCTTGCAAGATGCTGGGAAAATATTCTCTTATCTGTCTTACAAGATGTCGCTGATACTCTTTAAAAGGTGCTGATAGAAGACCTGGTCTGAGCTTCACTGATCTTTTTTGGAAGATGCTGATAGAGTACTGCTCTGATCTTCCTGGCAAGATGTTGCTGTTCTTCCTTGCAAATTGCAAGAGAAGACCTGTTCTGATCTGCCTTGCAAGATTTAGCTGAACTTCCTTGCAAGAAATTGATTGAGACCTGCAATGATCTTCCTTACAAGATATCACTGGTCTTCCTTAATGGGTGCTGATGGAAGACTTGCTCTGGTCTTCCTTGCCAAGATGTTGCTGATCTGCTTTGCAATATAGAAGACCTACAATGATCTTCTGTACAAGATGCTGCTGGTCTTCTTCAAAGAAGCTCTTAGAAGATCTGCTCTGGTCATTCTTTTTTCTTCTTCTTCTTCTTTTT
The DNA here is from genome assembly GCF_050624435.1 of Tenrec ecaudatus. Classification (NCBI taxonomy): domain Eukaryota; kingdom Metazoa; phylum Chordata; class Mammalia; order Afrosoricida; family Tenrecidae; genus Tenrec; species Tenrec ecaudatus. The sequence goes on along the minus strand of NW_027459540.1, from coordinate 157,858 downwards.
TTACATTTTATTAGGGGCTCATACAACTCTTATCACAATCCATACATATACACATATCAATTGTAGAGAGCACATCCGTACATTCTTTGCCCTAATCATTTTCAAAGCATTTGCTCTCCACGTAAGCCCTTTGCATCAGGTCCCCTTTTTCCCCTCCCTCCGCGCTCCCTCCTCCCTCATTAGCCTTTGATAATTTATAGATTGTTATTTTGTCATATGTTGCCCTATCCAGAGTCTCCCTTTCCCCCCTTCTCTGCTGTCCCTCTCCCAGGGAGGAGGTCACATGTGGATCCTTATAATCAGTTCCTCCTTTCCAACCCACTCACCCTCCACTCTCCCAAGCATTGCCTCTCATACCCCTGGTCCTGAAGTTATCATCCACCCTGGATTCCCTGTGCCTCCAGCTCCCATATGCACCGGTGTACAACCTCTGCCCTATCCAGTCCTGCAAGGTAGATTTCGGATCATGGTAGTTGGGGGGAGGAAGCATCCAGGATCTCGGTGAAAGCTGTTTTCTTCACCAGTACTACCTCGCACCCTGACTGACCCATTTCCTCTCCTAAACCCCTCTATGAGGGGATCTCCAGTGGCCGACACTTGGGCCTTGGGTCTCCACTCTGCACTTCCGCTTCATTCACTATGGTATACACACACTCACACACACACACACACACACACACACACACACACATATATTCTTTTCTTTTTTCTTGCATTATGCCTTATACCTGGTCCCTTTGGCACCTCGTGATCGCACAGGCTGGTGTGTTCTTCTTTGTTGGCTTTGTTGCTTGTGAGCTAGATGGCCGCTTGTTTATCTTCAAGCCTTTAAGACCCCAGACACTATATCTTTTGATAGCCAGGCACCATCAGCTTTCTTCACCACATTTACTTGTTCACCCGCTTTGGCTTCAGCAGTTGTGTCGGGAGGGTAAGCATTGTAGAGTGCCAATTTAATAAAAGAAAGTAGTCATGCATTGAGGGAGTGCCTGAGTAGAGCCCCAAGGTCCTTCCGCCACCTTAATACTAAACCTATAAATATAGGCACATAGATCTATTTATATATATATATATATTTGCATGTACATGTCTTTGTGTAGACCTCCATAAATGCACCTTGACTCCTAGCTCTTTCCTCCATCTCCCTTGACTTCCCTCCTGCCCTACTACCATGCTCCGTCCCCACCTAGGCTACAGCTATACCTTTTCTCTACGCAACCTTACCCTTGCTCATTCCCCACCAGGCCTGCCATTCTCCCCTCACTACCATTTTGGGTCCCATGTTGATCCCTTGTCCCTGTATTTGTTAACACCACTTCCTTACCCCTCTACCTCCCCAACTTTCCTAATAGTTTGAGCAAATTTTAAATCAAAATTTTTATTTTATGCAAAAGGGGCATAGGTGAAAAGCTCGTGTATACAAACATTCCTGTGGCGAGGTCCAGGTAGTATGGCAGGGGCCAGCCCAAATTTAGGGATACATATGGAAACGAATTCAAAATGAGGGAGCAAAAAGGAAAAAGAAAAAAAGACATGAGATGCAGGACAACAGGGTACTAACCACCCAAGGGGAGGGTATAGTTTATCTCCACAGGGAAAGAGGGGCCAGAGTTCAGCCGGTGCAACATGACATGAATGAAACATACTAGCATGAAGAAGGGAACCAATAGAGAGGTTTGAGGGGCTGACCACAATCCCAACTACGTGGATAGTCTCCCCTCCGCCCAGAAGAATGTACTTCAGAGGACCACACTGAAACTACAGCTCAGGGAGAGGGACATGTCTGATCAGAGCACACAGGTGCAAAGGAAGGGGGTGGAAGAGAGAGCGGGGCACATGCTGGGGCACATGCTGGGCCACCAAGCCCTGAGGACGATATCCCAGCTCAGAACAGTCAATACAGAGAGAGGACTATAGGGCTGGCCCCACTACAAGGCACGACATCCCTCACTGACCCATAGCACTATGGGGAACAACACTGGAGACACTGGGAATTGTGTCCAATCTGACCCCACGACACCGAGGCAAAACACTAAAGGTGTGTGACAGAACAGCAAGGGGAGCAGAGCATTGAGTCCCAAGGGAATATGAAAAATAAACTTTGGGGCCAGAGAGTGGCACCTCATCACACTCCACCAGAAAACACTCCTAAAGGTCAACAAACAGACTTTGAACTATTACAGCAGTGGTTCTCAAACTTCCTAATGCCAGGAACCTCTAATAGAGTTTCTCATGTTGTGGTGACACCCCCAGCCATAGAATTATTTTTGTTGCTACTTCATAACTGTAATTTTGCTACTGTTATAAATCAGGCAACTCCTGTGAAAGTGTCATTCGATCCCCCCCAAAGGGGTCACGACCCACAAGTTGAGAACTGCTGATTCATAGGCTTTTCTTTTTGTTGTTGTTTTGTTTCTTTTGTTGCTTTTTTTGCTGTATTATTTTTTGTGCATATTATTATCTCTGTGGGTCTATCCAGATAAGTTAGGCGGGACAAAGAATCTGGAGGAAAAACAATGGAATCGGCAGTTCCGGGATTATCTGGGAGAGGGGGAGTAGGGGAAAGGAAGTATGTGTTTACAAATCCAGGGGCATAGGAACAACAAATGATCCAAAATCAATGGCAAGGAGGGAGTGGGAGACCAGGTAGGGCTTGAAAAAGGGCAAAGTAACTAAGAGGAATTACTGAACCCCAAATGAAGGCTGAGAATGAGAGTGGGACATGAGAAAAGGAATAGGAAATAGAGGCAAGAACTAGGAGGCAAAGGGCATTTATAGACGGCTAAATACAGGCATGTATATATATAAATATATTTATATATGATGATGTGCATATATTTATAGGTTTAGTATTAAGGTAGCAGATGGACATTGGGCCTCTACTCAAGTACTCCCTCAAAGCCAGAACACTTTGTTCTATTAATCTGGCATTCCATGATGCTTGCCTTCCTGACAGGATTGCTGAAGACAAAGCGGTATATAAGCAAATGTGGTAAAGAAAGCTTAAGATGACCGGGTATCAAAAGATAAAACATCTGGGTCTCAAAGGCTTGAAGATAAACAAGCTGCCATCTAGCTCAGAAGCAATAAAGCCCACATGGAAGAAGCACACCGGCCTGTGTGAACACAAGCTTTCAGTGGAATTAGGTATCAGGAATCAAAGAGGAAAAATCATATCATTGTGAATGAGGGGGAGTTCAGAGTGGAGACCCAAGACCCATCTGTAGGCAACTGGACATCCCCTTACAGAAGGGTTATGGGGAGGAAAGCAGCCAGTCAGTGTGCAATATACCACTGAAGAAACATACAACTTTCATCCAGCTCTTTGTTCTTCCTCCCCCCTACTACCATGATCCCAAAGCTACCTTTGAAATCTGGCTAGACCAGAGGATGTACACTGGTACAGATAAGAACTGGAATCACAGGGAATCCAGGAGAGATAAACCCATCAGGACAAATAATGAGAGTAGTGATACCATAAGGATAAGGGGAAAGTGGGATAAAAAGAGGGAACCAATCACAATCATATGGGTCTGGGTCTCCACTCCTAACTCCCCATCATTCACAATGATATGATTTTTCCCCTTGGCATCAGCTGTTCATTTTTTCCCTCTCTCCCTGCTCCCCCCTCCCTCATGAGCCCTTGATAATTTATAAATTATTATTTTATCTTCTCTTACACTACCCAGTGTCTCCCTTCACCTACTTTTCTGTTGCCCATCCCCCAGAGATAAGGTTATATGTAGATCTTTGTGATAGCTTTCCCCTTTCTACCTCCCCTTCCCTCCCGGAATTGCCATTCTCTCCACTGGTCCTGAGGGGTTCATCTGTCCTGGATTCCCTGTGTTTACAGTTCAAATCTGCACTGCTGTGCATCCTGTGGTCTAATCAGGTTTTCAAGTTAGAATTGGGATCATGATAATGGGGTGAGAGGAAGTGTTAAAGAACTAGAAGAAGGTTGTGAGTTTCATTATTGCTACAGTGAAAAAAAAGGTTTTTATTTTATTTGGATCCATAATCCGTGGCAAAAACTATCAATAAATCCAAAAACATATTTTTTGGAGAAAATCTTCTATAAAGGATCCACTTGAAGTGTTGAAATCAACATGGGGACCTTGGCTCAAGTCAGACCATGGTATATTCATTACAACATATCCATTTTTTAAAAGTGGACAATGAGTAAAATTATATATTAATTTTTTTATTTTTTATTTGTGCAGAATATTGAATATACCACAGACAGGAAGAAGAATAAAAAAATTATCTTGGAAGGAGCACTAATGAAACATTTGGCTGCTAACTGCTCAGTCAGTAATTTGAAACTTCCAGCCACTTCACTGGAGAAAAATAAGGCTTTCTATTCCCACACATAGTTCCAGTGTAAGAAACCCACTGGGACAGCTCCACCCTCTCCTATTAGGCTGTTATGAATTTCAGTCCTCTCTATCACAGTGAGTTTGTACTTTTTTGTTTTTAGTCTCTTCGAAGAAGTTCAGGAAAAATGTCATTAAAATCAAAGACGTTGAGGTATCATTCCCTCAGACATGAGACATATTACAGGAATGGAATAGTCCAGAGAAAAAAAAACATGGTTGTTTTTTTTAAGTTTAACCAAAAAATAGAACCACATTCAATGGCTGTATTTTAACCATAGGGTGTAGTTTAACAATACAGGGGCTAATTATGGCAGGCATTGTGGAAATAGTGAAAGACTAGGCAGGATTTCCTTCTGTTGTGCAAAGGGTCATTACGAATGAGGAGTGTGTCTACCAGTCTAAGTATCACCATCAATAAAAAGTAATTCCCACATATTGACCAACTGGATACATTGCCATCAGATTCATTCTGTTAATGAAGTCCTGAGACTATTACATTTCTAAACCGTGAAAGAGCTCAATATCCCATTTTTAGAAACCTATAGAAAATGTTTCACTGCATGAAGTGAATAAAGAAAACTGTAGGGCTGAAGAAATTCTGACACTAGACAATCGGATAACCCATGTCCTCTGGTAGAGCTTTATATCCAGACTCTACACAGGAAGTTCTGTTGCCCATCCCAATGAACCAAGTCCCAAACTATGAGGTTGACGCCTTACATAACCAGGCCTAAATTACATAAGGAAGATCATCCCAGTAATCCAGTGGATTATACCATATATACATTTGATAGCAATAGCTATCACGAAGCTTTATGAAGCCCCGTCTTTGTTCCCCTCCCCTGCCATGCTCTTACATTATAGACAACCCTCAGCTATTGGACATAGTGTTCCCAACAAGTCCTATCTAACCTTTATCTGGATAATGAAAATACCCTAGGCATCTTTAATACCATTTTGTAGCTCAAGCTTCTTGAAGTCAAATTGATGCATTCTTTACATACAAGAAGCAGAAATCTAGAAAGTTTGGAGTTGGTTGAATGAATTTGGTTCACACACCAGCCAAATGTTGAAATCTTCCCTTGTCATGCATAAACGTGAAAGATAGTATTCCCAGGTTTTAGCTCCCTCAACTGGACGATATTTCTCTCTGGCAAATCTGTGACCTGAAACTTAGCAGTAGATAATATTGAGTAGGGCAAGTCAGTTTCTTGGCCTGTACTTCTTACCCTAAGTGCTTCCTTGTGGCCTCAAAACCATGCTCCAATCTGAGTGTTTGCATTAAATAGAGGACCCCCTCTAAATTTAGGGTACTCTCCTCTTTTCTTCAGCCCCCTTAGTTGACATTCATGTCAGACAGGAGATATTTCTTTATCTCAGGGGATGAATGGATTCCAGGTCTTCCCAAAATGAAAACAGTGAATCTGAAGTACTGTATAGACTTGGGAGGTAAATGCTTAGGTTGAGTATAGATCTACATTGTTAAAGGTTGTCCTACAGCATTAAACCACACAGATGAATTTGATATTACCTTAGGTGATTTTTCAGGCACAACATATTATTTCAGTCCAAGTCAATGAACTCACTGTGTCAATTGTTTTTGTGCCATTAAAACACTAGTATTGTGCTTTAAAAATAATTTAGAAAAGTGTGATATGTGATCAATGGTTTTGTTGCTGCTGTTATTTATTGTGCACTGTTTCTAGTAACAATTATTTCTCTTTTTAAAAACCATTTTATTGGTGGCTCATACAATTCTCACAATCCATACATACATCCATTTGTCAAGCACATTTGTACATGTGTTGCCATCATAATTCTCAAAACATTTGCTTTCTACTTGAACCCTTTGCATCAGCTCTTCAGTTTTCCCCCTCCCTCCCGTTTCCTCCCTCACTAAAGAACTCTTGATAATTTCGAAATTATTATTGCTTTGTCATATCTTACACTGTCTGACGTCTCCCTTCTCCCACTTTTCTGTTGTCCATCCCCCAGGGAGGAAGTTATATGTAGAGCCTTATAATCAGTTGCCCATTTAGAATTATTTCTTTCCATTTATGTTTTAGTTTATTTTTATACTTCATTATCTGAATATAACACAAACAACCCCTTGCTTTCCAGAACTTAGAAAGATTTTTAAAGAAAATCCCCCCAATATTTTAATGATCATCTAACTAAAGAATCAGAAATTATTTATATGTATTTTAAGTAGTAGTCACACACTTGTTCATGTTTCTTTTTTCCCACTATCTCATCCAGCTAATTACTGTACGTTTATGTGTTGATACCAATGTAAATGTTTCTCTTACTGTGACATTCAACAGATTCTGAGTATTTCGTCAAAGTTCATCCTGCTTCAAACTCCTTGTATCCCATGGAAACTGTATAATATTTATAGTGTGTGAACAAATGTGTATGGTTAGTGGAGCACATTTAGAAGCCCACAGTAATAGAGTGTGGTACCACAGTAGAGTGTGGCAACCAGTGAAAGATGTTTTAGAGGTGAACAACAATAAATAAAATGAAATAAAGCAGGAAATACTAGGGGGACTTGGCTAAGGCAGAGACAACCTTAACAAGAACAAAAGCCCAGAGGGAGGTGTATTTTCTAGTCTCTACAGCTCTTGCGTTTAAGGATGCCCAATGTTATGGCTTTTGTGAAAGACAGCACATTACCAATAAGGAATGACAAGGTGTAGGTAGACAGATGATACTAAGAGTCAAGGTGAATGAGGGAAGAAGCTTAAAAGTACATGAGATGAAGGAAGGTAATGGCTGATGCAGTCACTCTCTTCCTGCCTGTGGAGGAGAAATGCAAAGCCCTAGACTGTAGGCACAAGGTGCACAGCAGCACGGGGGAACTCCAGGGTGAGGTCTTGTGACTAGCTCTCAGAGGGTCTCTGCAAGCCTGGGGTTATGACCACTTTTAGACAGCAGATGAAGCAACAGCAATCTAGTTGAGAGGAATTACTAATAGGTGGAAGAAGGACAAGCATGATGGTAGGGTAAGGAGGAAGGTAAAAGGAAACAGAAGAAAGATCTAGGAAGCAAAGCTATGGATAGTGGTATAAGCATAGGTCTGTGCATATGTAAATACATTAATTCTGAAAATAGAGATCTTGACCTACATGCATATATTTATAAGGCAATACACTAAGATAGTAGATGGACTTTGGGACTCTGCTCAAGCCCTCCCTCAATGCAAGAACACTTTGTTCTAACAACCTGACCTTCTTTGATGCTCACCATACCAGCATGATCACTGAAGACAAAATGGGTGCGTAAGCAAATGTGGTGAAGGAGAATAGTGCCTGGCTATCAAAATATATACTATCTGAGGTTTTAAAGGCTTGAAGTTTAAAAGAGGCTATCTAGTAGAGAAGCAATGGACCCACATGGAAGAAGCTCATCATCCTGTGTGATCATGAGGTGTCAAAGAGATAGGGTAATAGGCTTCATAAGACCACAAAGAAGCAAGCAAAACCCCCCAACACATTGCTGAGAATGAGGGGGGTTGTAGTAGAGACGCCACCTCTATCTGTAAACAATGGGACATCCCCTTACAGAAAGGTCACACTGAAAGGATGAGTCAACCTGGGGGCAGGATAGCACTGATGAAACACAAATATTATTAGGTTCCTTGAGGCTTCCTCACACCCCACTATCATGACTCCAATTCTGCCTTTCCCTGTGGGCTAGACTGGAGCATGTGCACAGGTACAGAAAAGAGATAAGAGTTCACAACATACCGAATCTAGGAACAGGAATGGGAGTAATGATACCAGTCGGGGAAGCGAAAGGCAGGGAGGGGAGGGGAGGAAGGGGGAGCCAATCACAATGATAGACACATAACCACACACACACACCCCAGGGATAAACACACAAAACATGGGGGAAGAGAGATAGCAGTCAGTGCAAGATACAAAAATAACAATAATTTAATATTTATCAAGGGGTGACGGGTGGGGGGAGAGGAAGAGAGGGGATAAAAGGAGCTGATACCAAGGTCTCAGTGGAAAGTAAATGTTTAGAAATGAATGATGGAAATATATGTACAAATATTCTTGATACAATTGAATTGTGGATTGTTACAAGTCCCCAATAAAATTATCTTTTTAAAAAAGCACATGAAATGGATTAAGGAAAGAGATGACTTATCATCCATTCTGTCATCTTGGACTAGAGCATGGGTTTCAAGCTCTCTAAGTAATGTTGACAGAGGGAAAACGACACAAACAAGGAGACGGCTTATTGTCTTGGGTTCTAGGATATCCCATCCATAGTCTTGGTCTTCTAGGGAGACTGGATTAGCTAGTGTCTGGGCTGGAGTTTGTGAAACATGCTTAACCAGGAACTTGGAGCGAGGAAAACAAAATGAGTGTGGTGGGGAGAGGCTGTGCTTTGATAAAGGAGAGCAGCATTAGTCTGAGTGGCTAGTTGGACATCATTGGCACAGCCCTTTTGTAACCCCCAGGGTGTTTCTGAAGGCAGAGGGGTGTGAGGTTGCAGTCCTAGGATAAAGGGTAAGGTTTAGGGCCCCTCTAAAACTGATCTGCAAGTCATGGTAATAAACAGATGCACAATTTGTTTTAGACTCTCTTATGCCCAGTCACCATGCATTTCTGGAATCTCCACGTCATCATTCCTCTAGGTCTTAGGGACAGCCTTCCAGCACAGGGCTCTGAGACAGGTTGGTTTCAGAGGAAGGTGGGCTTCCAGCTCCCTCCTTGATCAATATTCTTAATCTAAGCTTGACTAAGTATTAACTTCTTCTGGAAAGACTGTCAGCTTATGGAAAATTACAAAAGAACTAAAAGGTGATAATAAGTTCAATAGATGCATTATACTGGATAAATCTGCCTAACAAAGCCTCTTTAGAGTGTTGAAAAAGAATGATGTTACTTTGAGGACTAGGTTTATCTGACCCAAACCATGGCATTGCCGATTACCGCATATGCATATATAAGTGGGACATTGAATAAGGGAGAAATAAGAAGAATGAATGTGGTTGAATTATAGTGCATGGGCATTCAAATAGGCAAACAAATCTGTTTTGGCAGAAGTAAGGTCAGGGTGCTAGTTAGAGGGTAGGAAGTGAGAGCTCACATTAAATACTTTGGACATGTTGTCAGAAGTGACCAGTCCGTGGAGAAGGATGTTTTTGGGGGGTTTTTTTGGTAAATTAGAGGGGCAGTGACAAATAGGAATCCCTCGACTACATGGATTGACACAGTGACTGAAGCAATGGGTTCATCCTAAACTGTGAGGATGCTTCAGGGGTGGGCAGAGTTTCATTCCCTTGTGCACAAGGTCCCTGTAAGATAGAATGGACACCATCAGAACTATCAACAACAAGAGCCTCAGAAATTACTAATCAACACCCAAGGCGTGCACAAAATGCTAAATAGTTATGTTTGCAAAAGTTATTTCCATGCCATCAAATGCACAAAAGCTCAGGAGACATTCACTGGAATTTAAGTTCTAGTTTAAAAGAAGGAATGGGCCCTGCCCACTCACTGCGTTCTTCCCTCTGCCTTCCTTCCCCGCTGCGGGACGCCTCCTCGTACAGCCGGGAGCCCGGAGCCCGGAGCCATGGCCTCGGGCAACACCCTCTACAGCGCCATGGACGGCCCGGAGATGCCAGCCGAGATCGTGGAGCTGTGTGAGATCGAGGTGGAGACCATCCAGGTGGAGACCATCGAGACCACGGTGGTGGGCGAGGAGGACGTGGACTGGGACGATCGCGGAGGCGGGAGCGGCCATGGGCACACCGGCTACCACCACCAGCAGCAGCAGTCCATGATCGCGCTACAGCCGCCGGTCACCGTGGACCCGAGCCAGGTGCACCACCACCAGGAGGCGATCCTGGTGCAGACACGTGAGTTGGTGGTCGGCGCCGAGGAAGGCTTCGAGGGCCAGATCCCGATCCCAGTTCCAGCGCCGGCCAGCATTGGCGAAGAGGACGACGATGACTACATCGGCCTCAAGAGCAGCGGTAGCGACAGCTCTTGTGGGGCGGCGGCACCGGCAGGGGCGATGCGGGCAACAAGAAGTGGGAGCATGAGCAGGTGCAGATCAATCAAGACGCTGGAGGACCACTTCTCTGTCACCCTATGGTCGTCAGATGAAAAAAAGGTCTTGACCATGAGACTGGCTGGGGAGCAGATCATTGGGGAGAACTCCCCTCCTGACTAATCGGAGTACATGATGGGAAAGATGCTCCCGCCCGGAGGGATCCCCGGCATCAACCTCTTGGACCCCAAACAGCTGGCAGAATTTGCCAGAATGAAGCCAAGAAAAATTCAAGAAGATGATGCTCGGAGAACAATAGCTTGCCCTCACAAAGGTTGCCCGAAGGTGCTCAGGGACAGCTCAGCCAGGAGGAGGCACCTGGACACCCACGGCCCTGCGTCCACCTCTGTGCCGAGTGCGGCAAGGCTTTTGTCGAGAGCTCAAAGCTAAACGACACCAACTGCTTCGCACTGGAGACAAGCCCTTTCAGTATAAGTTTGAAGGCTGTGGGAAGCGGTTTCCCTGGACTTCAATTTGTGCACAGACGTGCAGATCCACGCGGGAGACAGGCCCTAGGTGAACAAGAAGTTTGCTGAGTCTACTGACCTGAAATCTCACATCTTAATACACGCTAAGGCCAAAAACAAGCAGTGAGAAACCGTGAGAAGGTAGCTCCTTCTCAGCTCCAGAAGCCTTTTCCAGAAGTGACTGGCAGACAACGCGCCTCTCCTTTGTAGATTGTTTCCAGGAAAGAATTTTAAAAATGAATCCTACATACCTAAGGGACATGTTTTGATAAAGTAGTAAACATTTTAAAAACACAAACTTTATTAAGATGACATTGTTAAGATACCCTATCTTGCTCCGTAATCTCGTTTCAAAAAAAAATAGTGTTTTTGTAAAGTGTACTCCCAGCAGGCGAACAGTTCATGAACTTCGCATCAAAAGACAATTCGTTATATGACAGTACTAAAAACGGAACTTCTTTTCACATTTTTATAAATATGGATCTCACCTGTTGCTTACAATTTTTTAAATTTTGTATTCTCCAAGTGTGCATATTGTACACTTTGGGGGGATATGCTTAGTAATGCTGTGTGATTTTTCTGGAGGTTGATAACTTTGCTTGTAGTATATTTTCTTTAAAAGAATGGGCAGCTACATGCATACTTCAAAAGTATTTTCCTGTACAAAAAATATTATATAGGTTTTGTTTGCTATCTTAATTTTGGTTGTATTCTTTGATGTCAACACATTTTGTATAATTGTATAGCTGTATTGAATCATGTAGTATCAAATATTAGATGTGATTTCATGGTGTTAATTTAAACCCATTTTAGTTACCTTTTTTCCTCTCCAAAAAATACTGCCAGATGCTGACGTTGCGTGTGCTCCCTTTGCTTGTTGAGTTACAGAATGTGGTGCTTGGTTGTAGAGTATACTGTACTTTGACTATCAGATGTGCATGCACACCATGTCACAGGGAGGGCGACAATTAAACGGTGGTCCTACAGACAGGAATGGCAGAACGAGCTCTGTAAGCACAGTCTTGTTGTCTTCTGTTGTCCAGAATTATCCTAATTCTTGAGCCTCCCAGAAATTGGAAGCTAAATAAAGCAAGTCAAGTTTTCCTTAAAAAAAAAAAAAAGAATGGGTTTCTTTTATTTAAAAAAAACTAATAAAATAAAGGTGATGCAAAACTCACTGAGAAATTGCTGCCCCTCATTGATTTATAACATTCTTCTGGAGGTGAGCTGTAGGACATTTTCTAAGATCCATACAGCATGTCATATGGCAGAGTATTTTCCCAAACTGGGGCTCTGTTTTGCAGGCATCACACAATGATTAGGTGTTAGTCACTATTTTCCTGGCAAGGGGAGTGTAAATCATGTAGTCCTCTAGAATGAGGAGTCAGCTGGAAGATCAGAGGGTCCAGCCAGTTCCTGGAATCAATGGTAGTTGAATGAGTTTTAGGTTGCTTCCAAGGGCTATAATCAATTGAATTGAAGTAAAATCCCAGGAGAAACTTCTAGCATAAACAGACCATAGATTAAAGTTTAATACGGAGTACTGAGATGGTATGAATAAACACCGCTTTAGTGTTTTGTAGTTTAAGTTCAAGTTATTGAGTGTAGATATAACAATGGTTGTGAGAGGACACTTACCACTACTTCAATACTTTCTTTTTAAAAAATCATTGTATTGGGGGTTCGTACAACTCTTATCACAATCCATATATACATCCACTGTATCAAGCACATTAGTACAGTTGTTGCCATCATCATTCTCAAAACATTTTCTTTCTACTTGAGTCCTTGGTTACCAATACTTTCTATCAGACCAGTAAATACTCTGACACCAATGTTAGATAATGATACTGCAAGAAAACTGTAACCCAATACTGATAATGGATATACACTAAAATTTCTTTAAAATATTTGGAACAGATTCAGACAACATATTAAAATGATTATATACCACGATGAATTGAAATTTGTCCCAGAGCCCATTTTACATGAGAAAATTAGCACTGTAATAAGCCCATTGACAGAAAAGAGGGTCAACTGTCTAAGTAGGCACAGAAACAAAATAGGAACATTTAAAAATCAAAGGCATTGGGCCTCTTCTCAAGTCCTCCCTCAATGCAAGCTAATAACCTGGCATTCTGTGATTCTCATCTTCCCAGCAGAATTGCTTGAGTCAAAAAGGGTGTATAAGCAAATGTGAAGAAAGCTGGTGATGCCTGGCTATCAAAAGATATAGAGACTGGAATCTTAAAGGCTTGAAGTTAAACAAGAGGCCGTCTATCTGAGAAGCAGCAATGCCCACATGGAAGAAGCACACCAGTCTGTGTGACCACAAGGTGTTCATGGGATCAGGTATCGGGCATCAGAATACCCCAAACAAAAAATCATATCAATGGGAACAAAGGGTGTCAGATTGGTGACCCAAAGTCCATCTGTAAACAATTGAACATCCTCTCACAGAAGGGTCACAAGGAAAGGATGAGCCACCCAGGGTACAGTATAGCACCTATGGAACATATAACATTCCTTCCGTTTTTTAAAGTTTGCTCCACCTCACTATGATGACCCCAGTTTTACATTACAAATTTGGCTAGACCAGAGTATGTACACTGGTACAGATAAAAGCTCTCAACATAGTACATGGAATCCAGGAGAGATAAACCCCTAAGAACAATAATGGGAGTAATGATACCATGAAGGTAGGGGAAAGATGGGGCCACAAGGGGGAGAAAGGGGAACCGATTGCAAAGATCATCTTATAACATTCCCCCAGGGGAATGAACAACAGGAAGTGGGTGAAGGAAAATAGCAGATTGTGTAAGATATGAAAACAATAATAATTTAAAATTCATCAAGTGGTCACGAGGGAAGAAAGGTGGTGGAGGGAGGGAAAAAAAGAGGAGCTGATACCAAGAGCTCAAGTAGAACGAAAATATTTTGAAAATGATGATGGCAATGTATATACAATTGTACAAGTTATAATTGATGTGTGGATTGTAATAGGAGCTGTAAGAGCCCCAATAAAATAATTTAGTTTTAAAATGTCAAAGGCTTTTCATGTAAAAAAAAACTACAACTGTGACATGAAACAGGTATAGTTCGATGTGCTAATATATTCATTAAAAAAACACCCCACTTAAGAAGCAGGACAAACATACATTTCCACTTTCAATACCGTATTAAAAATTCTACAGTATTTTCTAGATGGACCAATCATAAAAGGAATACTTTTTAAAAGGAAGAAAAGAGGCTTCCAAAGAGAAGAAATAGTAATTCCTCCAATCATCATAAATTAATGATACTTTACGTAACAGATTCCAAATATACCATAAATGCTACAGCTATTAAATATTTTTAAAGTTGTAGGCTACATTTCAACACACAAAAATAATTTTTGGCATTGAACACTCTAACCATTAATTGCTAATCTCCAACTGCCAAACCATTAACCCTTACACATTAACATGCTGAACTTCCTTACTAACAACTTCCTAAAGCACTGACCCCCCTAAGTACATGAAAAAGCCCCTTACCACCAGAACTTCTACTAACACCCTGAGCATATCCTGATACCCACAATAGTCTTAACATGCTTAACCAATCCGACCACCATACTCTCTTAACCTTTAATGCATTTATCCCAGTTTTTAAATCAGGTAACAGGGTAAACTTTATTTTATAACCTTAAACCTAACTTAATGACCCTAAATCTCAAATTGAGAAACCCAACTCCGAAAATAAGAATCTTAAAACCTTAGCTCTACATCCTTATACCTTAACACATAAGCCTCTAATCAACTCCAAATACAATATGTTAGGCATTAAACCTTCAAAACATAAAGCCCTTTAATATGTCCACGAACATCTGACTCACGACACTTAATTCCTATTTCTATTCCTCGGCAATTGTTCTTGAACCTGGAACACTGATTGATCCCAGGATATAGGTTCTAGTCTTAAATACAGACTCTGAGTCTAATACACTTACAAGCCTAAACAGAACCCCAAATCTAATCCATCAAAAACTCATCTTGCTAATTATGTGTGTGGAGCTATTTTCTCTCTCAGATTTTACGCAAGCAATAAGAACTTGAGTAGGTTGGCAGGCAAACCTAAGAATCACAAAAATATTTTCAGTTAATTTTAAGTCATTTGAATCTGGTTCAAGGAACTTAGAAAAATAAAGAAGTTATATAGAGTTTAAATATGACAAACAACGTCATGGTCAAGGGCTATCACGGGCCCCTTGTTGATTTCTGATCTTTGCGTCTTGGTCTCAAGGAGTCTTTTCTAACATATGTAGGGATGTTACCCAATAAGCAAGATGCTGAGGGTGCAATAGCACTTATTCACTAATTTGTAGATCACCATTTAACCTGGTTTATCCCCGGAGGATAGGGTGAAACCCACATTAAATAAAACAAATTAATTACTGGTTATTCTGTCATCGACCCCCTTGTTCCCCTCATTCCCAGGGGACATGCATGTCACCAGAGATGGAGGAGGTAGCAAATTAAGGAGCTTACATTGGAATCCATGACTCCACTTTTCAAAATTGATCTTGGCCTTTCTCTCAGCCCTAGGTAAAAAGACTCAGAGGAAGAATTTGCACACCCCCTTTAATAGTGAGAGCTGGCAACTCTAAAATATTTGGGTCCATGTCTCTTTGAGAGTCTTGTCAGCTAACATCTTAAGCTCACAAGACATACTGCAAGGAGGAACTCTATCTTCACCCCCAAGCTGGAAAGGCATCAATTCCAGGGGCACCCTGTATGTCCAGTGCCAGGAACCCCCACTCACAGCACACTGGGCTCTTCACTTCTGAAGACCTAAGTCCTCGAAGAGTTACTCCTGATAACAACAGCGGCCTAAGCTCTCTCTGATGCTGGCCTGGACATTAATACCTTTGAGTTCAACCCCAGGGACTTACAGAGGCAAACGCATTGTTCCTCCCTGAGCCTGTCTTACAGGTCTACTGGCTGAGGATACCTGTCATAATATAGATCCCCCTGCTCAGGTTCCAGGGTCTCTTACCTTTAGGACACACAAAACATTCAAGCACGGATGATCCACTGGCTTTCCACACAGCACAGCCTGATCTGAGATCGATCCACCCCAATTTCAGCACCTTGAATTATCTGCCTCACTGGGTCCTGAGAGTGAGCTGGGAAATAAAGCAGTTAAATCACAATCCCCTGTAATTACTTCAGCATGATTAGTAAATCAACATAATGTAGCCATCCTTGGTTTAGTCCAGCTGAAGGCAGATTAGACCCTAGGTAGATTCCTCTAAGTTGCTGTAGGGAGGCATTCTTAGCTAATGCTTGGGAGCTCCAGGAACATCTTTGCTCACACATACACATGCACACGCGTGCACACACACACAGATGCACACAGGCAAATATTCATTTAAATGGTAGCAAGTAAGAATTTAACCTAAAGAGAATGGGGAACCCGAAGAAAAATAAGAGACAATGGGATGATATTTAACATCAAATGAGGGTACACTTATAGCCCACAGCCTGCCATTGTGTTCTCTGTATTTGCTCCATTAGAAAATGTAATACTTGATGACACTTTTTGTGTTAATCTCAATTATCAGACCAGGTTTGTTCATTAGTAAATTACTTCTTTGGCTAACTTCACTTTTCATTGATCAACCATGATCATCCTTTACGTTTTAAATATGTTTTCTCTCCAGGTTTTAACTGCTTAAAACTTCACGATTTTAATTTATGCGTACTCAGAGGGCACTGCTTAAAACTTCACGATTTTAATTTATGCGTACTCAGAGGGCACTATAACATTGTGGCAGAGCATAATGACCAATGAAAACCAATTGACTATATGGGTCTTAAAGGCTTGAAGATAAACAAGTGGCAATCTTGCTCAGAAGCAACAAAGCCCACATGGAAGAAGTACACTAGCTTGTGTGATCACGAGTTGTCGAAGGGATGAGGTAGCAGGCATCAAAGAACAAAATATCCTGTCATTGTGAATGAGGGGGAGTTCGGAGTGGGGACCCAAAGCCCATCTGTAGGCAACTTATGATACCCTAATGGAAGGGTCAAGGGGAGGCGACAAGCCAGTCAGGGTGCAGTGTAGCAACAATGAAACATATAACTTTCCTCTAGTTCCAAATTCTTCTCCCCCCCCCACCCCCCCTGCGCCCAATGCACACTATCATAATCCCAATTCTACTTTACAAATCTGGCAAGAACAGAGGATGTACACTGGTAGAGATAGGAACTGGAAACACAGGGAATCCAGGGCGGATGATCCCTTCAGGACCAGTGGTGTGAGTGGTGATACTGGGAGAGGGGAGGGAGTGGGGGTGGAAAGGGGGAACCGGTTCCAGGGGTCCACATATAACCTCCTCCCTAGGGGATAGACAACAGAAAAGTGGGTGAACGGAGACTTGGACAGTATAAGATATGACAAAATAATAATGGGTTCATGAGGGAGGCGGGAAGGGAGGGGAAAAATGAGGAGCTGATGCCAGGGGCTGAAGTGGAGAATATATGTTTTGAGAATGATGAGGACAAAGAATGTAAAAATATGCTTTGCACAATTGATGTATATGTGGATTGTGATTAAAAGTTGTATGAGTCCCAATAAAATGATTAAAAAAACAAATATAAAGGTATTGGTTTAATTATATCTTTTTAATGTATTACTCATTTGAGGATATTTTAATGCAATGGATTCACAACGGATGGTAAGTGATTTTGCATTCATAGTTAATGGCAAAAAAAAACCCGATTGACAGTGTCTAGGAGTTATCTGATACTTTTTGCTGGGGAAAAATGAGTATGTTTATTTATAAGGTATAAAATAAGTAAGTAACGTGTAAATATTGTGGAGTTTTCTATATAAAAATGTAGCAAATTGCACATTTTCAGTAAAGCATACATTTTCATCTGTACAGTTTCCATGTTAGAACAAGACTTTCCAAATTAGAGATAAGTTATTTTAGTTGTATCAATATTATTGGCCTGTTCAAGAAAGTTTTGCGTCAATGCATACCATTGCCCAGTTTGAAAATTTTGAAGAAGATTGATTTCTGGATATTTTCTCAAGCTTACATTTATTGGAATTAGGAAAATCTGTGGGTAACTTTTTATCCTCACATTCTTTGGCTACAAAATATGAGTATATTTTTGCACATACAATAAGTACAATATTACAATGAATAAAATAATATTCAACTGAGGAAAGCCCTTTGAGCATCCCTGTCAACAGGTTTAACCATGTTAAACCACCACAATGACTCTCTTCAATGATACATTATCAAGTTTATGAAATTGAATGTCTCATTTATGAAAACATCTTTGCATATGTTCAATTTTAGACACTGTACCCGATCTCTTCACATGGCAGCAAATAATGATAGGTCTATCGTCCTACACTCTTGAGGTAGTTAATTTATTGTGTCTACCTGGCCGATAAACACATGTGGGATTAATTAAAGGGCAGAGAGATAAATGGCTTGGTGAGCCTCACCTTTCTTGTTTCTTGCTCTTTGATCATTAGACCAGTGTGCGGCTGCCTTGCTTGTTCTGTGCCTTAATTTGTAATCTACACTACCTGTGGGACATCTATCCCATCGACTGTGTCGCTGTAATTTGAGGTATCTTCAAGACCTGCTCTGCCACACTATTGGAATATACAGCTCTTGAGCTGTTGGACCCTGTCATCTGGCTGTTGGTGACCTACCTGCCTTGCTGTTTGCTGCCTGTGGCCGGACAGCCTGAATTACTCTATAGGCCCTCAGGATTAGAAGTACTGCCACTGTCTCACAGCTGTCTCATGGGAGTGAGTTGCACTGAGCCATTTGTACTGCTTTATAGATTATTTATTTCTTATGTTATCTCTCTCTCTCTCTCTCTCTCTCTATCTATCTATCTATCTATCTATATATATAAATTATTAGCATTATGGTTTTGTTTCTCTGGAGAACCCTGTATAACATAATTGTTAATGCAAGTGTGTTCATATGGTCAAAAAATAAATGCTCACCTCAGCCCCATGATGCAAAGACCAAGGTTTATTAAGTGCATACACTTCATTGGGGGAAATGTTTGTAAAAGAGAAAGTGCAGAGAAGCCCATGGAGGCTGGAAGATCACTCAGCTAAGATGCAAATCTTACCCTGAGAGAAGGAAAAAAATGAGAGGTAGGAAAAACTTTCTTAAATGTCAGTGTAACCCAGCAGATGCCCAGTAAGTTGATCAGGTTACCTCAATACAAAATCACCCATTAGAGAATCACCTTCTTTCTCATAGACAAATGTTTGTGCTTTGTTCTTCTTGCACTTGGCTTGGGCTAGCCCTTAGAACTCTGTCTTATGTACAAACCTTGTGGTAGAATTCAGAAGCAATGTTTCTACCTTGTCTCATTATGCTCATTGTGTTGGAATGGAATGACCTTCTTAGATTTGATTGTGCTGTTATATGTTTATATATGAAAACATGTTCATATTTTCTAGTAAGATACATTGATTATAGGATGTTTTTTATTTATGATGAGATTGAAAGAAATGTGATATTCAATCTCATTAGTGATATTCTCATAGGTGATAATTTCACATTTCAACCTCATTAGTGATATTCTCATAGGTGATAATTTCACATTTTGTTTCCAAACAATATCCTTCTCTTGTTTGCTTAGGACTTTCATTATATTTCCTGAAGACCGTGTCACTCTTCTCTCTTTAGTTCTTTTCAAAGATAAATTTTCAGTTTGTTTTTGGAGTTAGTTATCTCAGCACATTAGATCCCCATTTGACATTTTCCTCAAATATTTTTCAGGGACAGTAATTGTATATATACTTACCATGTTACCATTATTTCTTGCTACTCTCCACAGAGTCAAAGATGTTGACTACTGCTGTACATTCTTCTCTCGCATACGGATCCATATCCTGTGTCCTTATCAGGATATTTTTTGGAGATTGCCAGTCCAATCTAATTTTTCTCATCTCATCTACTGATAGCAGAGTGAGTTGTTTAATCACATCAACTACTATGAGGAAGGCAGATGAAGCTGCTTATTTGCTTAAAGACTTACAGTCTACAAAACCATAAGGATTTCTACTCTGTCTTGCAGGGACACTATGAACTAGAATTAACATAACAATAGGGGGTAATTGAGTTTGTTGATTTGATTCTTATTTTATTTAGTTTCATTTTCCTCCCCTATATGTAAACACAACTCTGATGGAATCTAGGGGAGGCTTGAGTAAGCCTTGGTGGTCTCTGGAATTCTCCCCTTCAGGCTCTGTACTCACTTTCAGTAACAACTGGTGTGTCCAATGTGTGTCAGTTTCCAGGGGAGGGCTTTCAGTGGGTTGCACAATTTTATCTGATGGTGGCACAAAGACCTATGCTCCATGAAGAGCTGATTTGCCATCTCCAGAAGCAGGATGAACTGAAAGTACGGGGTAGTCCCTGTGAGTCCAGGCACAAACCTCCCTGCAGGGAGAGGACTGTGCTGTTGAAGGGGGCACTCAGGATCCAGTGAGCACAGGAACCAGCGTCTGATGTCAGTGCTGGTTGACTGTCAGGGTGGGTTTCCTGTTGTGGTTTTTTTGGTTTTTTTTAACTTTTCATTAGGGGCTCATACAATTCTTATCACAATCCATACATATACATACATCAATTGCATAAAGCACATCCGTACATTCTTTGCCCTAATCATTTTCAAAGCATTTGCACCCCAATTAAGACCTTTGCATCAGGTACTCTTTTTCTTTTTCCCCTCCCTCCCCGCTCACCCCTCCTTCATGAGCCCTTAATAAATTATAGATTGTTATTTTGTCATATCTTGCCCTATCCGGTGTCTCCCTTCCCCGCCTTCTCTGCCGTCTGTCTCCCAGGAAGGAGGTCACATGATGATCCTTGTAATCAGTTCCCCCTTTCCAAACCACTCACCCTCTACTCTCCCAGTATCGCCCCTCACACCCCTGGTCCTGAAGACATCATCCACCCCGGACTCCCCGTGCCTCCAGCTCCCACATGCACCAGTGCACAACCTCTGCCCCATCTAGTCCCTCAAGGTAGAATTCGGATTATTGTAATTGGGGGGGAGGAAGCATCCAGGATCTGGGGGAAAGCTGTATTCTTCATCGGTACTACATCGCACCATGAGTGACCCATCTCCTCTCCTAAACCCCTCTGTGAGGGGATCTCTAGTGGCCGACAAATGGGCTTTGGGTCCCCACTCTGTACTTCCCCCTTCATTCACTATGGTAAGATTTGTTTTGTTGATGATATCTTGTTCCTGATCAATTTGGCACCTCATGATAACACAGCCTGGTGTGCTTCTTCCATGTGGACTTTATTGCTTCTGAGCTAGATGGCCGCTTGTTCACCTTCAAGCCTTTAAGACCGCAGACACCATCTCTTTCAACAGCCGGGCACCATCAGCTTTCTTCACCACATTTGCTTATGCACCCGTTTCTCTTCGGCGATCATATCATGGAGGTGTGCAGCCAATGATATGATTTTTTGTTCTTTGATGCCTGACAACTGATCCCTCTGGGACCACGTGATCACACAGGTTGGTGTGTTCTTCCATGTGGGCTTTGTTGCTTGTGAGCTAGATGGCCGCTTATTTATCTTCAAGCCTTTAAGACCCCACACACTATCTCTTTTGATAGCCGAGCACCATCAGCTTTCTTCACCACATTTACTTGTTCGCCCGCTTTGGTTTCAGCAGTTGTGTCAGGAGGGTGAGCATCGTAGAGTGCCAATTTAATATAAGAAACTATTCATGCATTGAGGGAGTGCTTGAGTAGAGGCCCAAGGTCCTTCCGCCACCTTAATACTAAACCTATAAATATAGACACATAGATCTATTTCCCCATCCTCATATATATATTTGCATGTACATGTCTTTGTCTAGACCTCTATAAATGTCCTTTGACTCCTAGCTCTTTCCTCCTTCTCCCTTGACTTTCCTCCTGCCCTACTACCATGCTCCGTCCCCACCTGGGTTACAGCTATGCCTCTTCTTTACGTAACCTTGCCCTTGATCATTCCCTACCAGGCCTGCCACTCCCCCCTCACTACCATTTTGGGTTCCTGTTGTGATTTTGAGATTCTTTTCCATCTCTTACTTTTCCAGGGGGATCTCTCTCTATGAATTATTCTGTGTTCACCCCTACTATGTATAGATTCAAAAGTTGCATTGAATAACAAGTAAATAGCTTCACTTGCAGGAAAACTAGTCCATTAACAGAATGGAAACTGTTTTTCTGGCATCACAGATTGAGTATTCTGATGAACCGTTGAGAAACCCCAGTAGAATTTTCTATCAGACTCGAGTCAGATGAGGTGAAGGGGGGCCATAAAAATCATGTGTTTGAGTACTGACTTTTCAAACCAACAAAGAGATGCCTTTAGGAAAGACCTGTGATTTGATTTGATTCTGAAATAATAGACTCATGGCAAAGACTACAGTGCAATTCTCTAATTCCAAAACTCTGAGTTTTGAAGTATAGACTACTGAGTGGGTAATGTATGGACAGTGACATATAAAAGCATAATCTGGTTCACATCTGACCCTCTCCTTCCTGCAGAAGTGTGTCAAACCCAACAATGGTCTGAACCCTTATTTGTCCTTTTCTATTTTCTTTCTTTCCTTCTTTTTTTTTTCAACTTGAGCAACTAATGATCCATGCGGTATCATTTATATCTCCAAAGGAGCATGGCCACAATATCAATCACTCTGTTAAAGAGCATGTGTTAATTTCAATCCTGCAAGATGCAGAAACCAAGTCAGGAGAAAATCTGTGCAGATTTTCCAGGGGAAACACCTGTGTGAGAGAAAATCCAGAAGAGGCCAGGGGAGAGAGAAGGACTGTCAATCTATAACAGGAGGCAAAGGTTTTTTTTTTTTTTTCAAAAAGTTCATGGAGAAATGTAATTAAATGATAATGGATTTTTTTCTTTAACTTTTGGAAGACTACTTGTATGGTCTTGAGATAAGGAGAGAGAGGGAGTATGTTGGGCAGAAATTGTATTAACTATTGTTCAGTTCAAAGGAAGTTCAGTATGGCCATTGGATGTTCTAATTGAATGGGTTCCGTGATCCTTTGTGACCACTCTAGTTTTACAAAATGTAAGACGCATTCTCAGGCCTGACAGATTCTTGATAAATTTTTATGAAGATAACCTGGTGTTATTTTTTTCTCTTAGCATACACATAAAATGGTTGGATTATATTTATTCTATTGGTTATATTGACTTGGATATTTCCCAATCCAGAGAGATTCACACGTGTGATGACTTTCAATCCTGTTTAAGACTCATGCCTCTATCATTTTTCCTGGGAATTTTATTACATGCACTAGAGACATTAAAGCTCGGTGTCATTTAACATTATGTATCTGTTGTACATTTTATCATGAATGTTGGAGTTTTACTAAGAGCATACCAGAACTAATTTTATTTTTTTTCAATCTTCAATCTTGGTTGGTCAAATCTGTGTTTTCTACAGAAAGCGAACATACTTCTCTTAACAAACACTTTCTTAATTAGTAGAGTGATAGACACACCAATATCTAGCTGTTGAAATCTAGTACGTGGCTTATTTTACTTAAGCATAAATATAAAAGTAAGACAAGTGTATGAGCACACAAAGTTGAAAATAATGAAGTCATTTTTATGAAAGTCACTGAAAGCATATTTATCCTTTATTCCTTCTTACAACTCAGAAATGAGGTTGAGGCTTCTCAGCGCAGGTTAAGAGGGTGATAGGACTGAGATTGGAAAATGCCTGCTTAGTGTCAATGAAAACATTTTACACGTTCATTAAATATATTTTTTTAACTTGAGTTTCTTCCTATCTTTGTAGGTTATGACATAGCAATCCCTGTGCCTCAATGTTCAAGCTCATGGATGCCATTTGAAAGGTGAGCCATTAACACCAACCATCAGGTCCCTGTGCACACGAAAACTGACAAGCTGCATCCACAAAGATTACAGTCTAGGGAACCATATGGGTTCAGTTCTAGTCTGTAGTAGACCTGGAGTCAAAATGGTCAATACATTAAAAAAAAATGTCACGGTATATATTAAAGTTAATGTTTCCTCCAATTTCAAAAGTAAAGTTAACTATGACATTGGCAACTAACTAATAAGGAGAGTTCTGAATTAATGTTGGCAGTGACTTAATTCACACATTATGCAGAATGGACGATAAGTCAAATATAAGCAATTCACAACTTAGATCTAGAGAGACTGACCTAGATATGCCTGTAGGAATTGGGTCCAGGAGCAAAGAAACGTCTCATTATCAAGTGTGATGCAGTCTGGATTCTCCCTAAATAATAGTAACCTCATGTCATTTTTCTGGTGCTCAGTATTCTGAATTCTAGTCTTAGTCAACTGTTTATTGACTGAGTCAACAAATTAATGGCAAATTTGCTCGTTATAATGCTACTTATGTATCATAAACACTTTTCACTTTGTTTTTAAAGCTTGACAGATTTTACTGAGACATCTGGCTTCAGGCATTACTTTCATTGTTTTTGAAATAAATTAATTGCTATTTATGTTTGCTTTATTCACTGCTGCACCTGCTTTACTCTATTAGAATGCGATCATCTCCTAAGTCTTCTCACTCTTTGTTTGCAGATTTCAATGTGCTCTGCAGAGCATTTTGTCCCATGTTCTCCTCTCATATGAAAAAGGACTCTGTTTCATTCAGCACTCCATTTCCACAACCATGTGTCCTGTCACTTCAGTTGGACAAGCTACAGCAGTTTGTTAAAAAAATGTTCATTGGTTGTGTGACTGAAAAAATCACTCTGTTCAGTTTTTCAATATAAAATGAATCATGAAAACTTTCAAAGATGCTAATGAATTAAATTTGAGATGTCACAATGTGCTGCACAGACTAAAAACTAACTGCACAGAAAGGTCATAATCAAATGAGATTGATGTATTCAGATAAATGAGAATTTCATCTTATTATTTACTATTTCTGCACGGTGGAAACATTTATTGCCCTTGTTCTCATATCTGAGTCTTGTGAGGATTTATCCTAATCTGACAAGAGGTAGAAAATGTTAATGTTCACTATACATCTATATTTTTACTCCTCAGAGGAGCAGAATTTTACCTTTCTAAATTGTAATCCACAATTGTTATGCTGGGAATCTGGATGGTGATGAAGTGAGAGAATAGGAATTTTCTGTGTGATCATCTAATTGAGCCTGAATCTGTTATGGGACCTTCGTAGTGGGGCTCTGACCTTCATGCCTGTGCTGTAGTTTATATCTTCACTGGCTGGTGTTCCTTTGCTTCACGGCAGTATCCATATTCTTTACCTTTGACTGTTTATCCCTGTTGACTATTCCTCTTTACCCCCTTACCCCCCCCCGACTCTCAACGTAGGCATCATGGGTAAGATGTGTGGTGGGTGGTTGATAGGAGAAATATTTCACCCCCCAGCTATGGAAAGACAATACAAATGACCTTCCTCTGGTGTGAAATATTTCAAGTTGAGAATGGTCTTCTTCTCCAGGGCCAGAAACACGAGGACTTGTTTTGAATGTTCACTGGAGAACCTCAACAGGTTTTACAGTTAGATCATGAGCTCCACTAATGACCGGCCCCAGTGGTTTCTCACAGTCTCAGTAATCAGTACTCAGCCTCTAGAAATTTATCACATTTTAATTTATATATATACATATATTTTTTTAAATACATGGTTTCAGTGGTTTCTGATCCAGGTAAGCAGATTACTGCTGTGCCTCTCTGAATGCACCTCTCTCTAGATTTTTGGAGGCATTGTGATATGTCAATCCATGTCAGTTCTCTGATGCCCGCATGTAGGGACTCCCAGCATCCGTGCATCCGTGACTCACATTGCAGAAAACGGAGCTTATGACTGACTCAGAGGAGAAGACAGGCCAAGAGAGAGAGTGCAGGGGTCCATAGCGGAAATGGAGTTGGAGGGGTCCAGAAAGGACCCAATGTGGGCACACAGGCACAGAGCTGTGGTAATCTCCATGTGAATAGATGTTATGGGGGATGAGTGCAAGCGGTGCCTCATGGCCCAACATCAAGCAAACCTGATCAACATTTTATCACCCCTTCTGCTTTGTACCCAAGTTCTTCCAGCTGAAACCTGGAAACCAGTCCCCTGGACTTTAAATGAAAACCATCCAGAGGTTAGTGGGTCTTATGAGCTCTTAGCTCTTGGATTGTTTTAGGACCATTCAGACAAGGCAGTATTTTCATAAAAATGTGTACTATACTCTTCACATTTTGCCAATTTTGTAGTGATATATCCTGATATTATGGGTTTTTTCTTTCACAGTGCTGATATTATTTTTTAATTAAAATGTACAACTTTTGTTAATCCTGTTAATGTATCTTAAATATATATTGCAAAATAATTGAATTTATTTATGGAATAATATCAGACTTACTGTGATAAAGATAATTTCCTTTATATTTTAAAAGATGTTTTGTATGATTTTTGAAGTTTACACACTTTTATATTATTCAATTGGTTGCCTTTCAATTTTTCTTCCATTGTGTTTTGTGGACCTTTTTAAAAATTTTATTCCCTGCCTTTTTTTAATCATTTCATTAGGGGTCCATACATCTCTTATCACAATCCATACATATATCAACTGTGTAAAGTACATTTGTATATTTATTGCCCTCATCATTCTCAAAACATTTGTTCTTCACTTAAGTCCCTGGAATCAGCTCGTTTTTCCCCTTCCTTCCCACTCTACCTCCCTCATGAACCCCTGATAATTTATACATTATTATTGTGTCATATCTTGCACTCTCTGAAGTCTCCCTTCGCCCACTTTTCTGTTGTCCATCCTGTAGGAAGGAGGTCACATGTAGATCCTTGTAATTGGTTTCCCCTTTCCAACCCACCCTCCCTCCACCCTCCCAGTGTCGCCACTCACACCAGTGGTCCTGAAGAGATCATCCACCTTATATTCCCTGCATTTCCAGTTCCTATCTGTACCAGTGTACATCCTCTGGTCTACCCAGATTTGTAAAGTAGAATTGGGATCATGATAGTGGGGGAGGAGGAAGTATTTAGCAACTAGAGGAAAGTTGTATGTTTCATAGTTGCTACATCACACCCTGACTGGCTAGTCTCCTCCCCAAGACTCTTCTGTAAGGGGATGTCCAGTGGCCTACAAACGGACTTTGGGTCTCCATTCCACACTCCCCCACCCCCATTCACTATGATTTTTTTGTTCTTGTGGACTGGTTTTTATGTGAGTAGTGGAAATAAGCATATGCCTGCTAAAATGATACATTTGTTTCAATTTTTCAACGAGTAAGAAAAGCTAAGTTCATGGAAGACATAGGTGGCTATTTAGGAATACACGCTCATTACATTAAAAGTGAGAGAGAGGAGGATACAGTAAAATGAGTAAGACTCTCCCAACCCCAGGAGTCGGTGAGAAATCACTGCACTTCACAGACCAGAGGAATAGCCGTGGTGGCAGTTACATAATTTCATGTTAACTTGATAAATAAGTGTAGGGGTGGAGTCTAGCCTGTCAATCAGCTCACAGCCTGAAGATGCTTACTTGTGTGTGTGGCCTTCTCATGACGATTCTGAGAATTTCCTCTCTCTTGGGAGGCGGGACACACCTTGTCTGTGCTTCATCTCCCTGTGGGGAGGCCCATGCAGAAAGCTGGAGGAACCACATGGATACACACACCAGCACCAAGAGGCTTCCACTGATATTGGATCCACAAGACTTTCCAGCCACTAGACTGTGATCTTCCTGCACTCATCATCACTGAATACTCTGTGAGTCAAGAGAAATGTACGGACTAGTATTGGACATATGGCCTAATATCAGGCTTATGGATTTGATCTGGACTGGGCTTGGATGTTTTCTCAACGTACAATTGCTATTTGATAGAAAGCTCTCTCTTAACCTCTCTGGGTTTGTTTTTCTAATCAACTTCACCTAAAACAACCCCCTTGAATGGTCAGTGTTAGTGTTTGGGAAGTTGATTTTGTCACCTCTCACCTATGAAGTGAATGAAATTATAGGAGACGTGTGTACGTGGATACGTCTGTACCAGTCATGACCAGCTGTGAGTTCACTTGGTGAGATATTCCCACAATTAGCCATCAGTATTCCAGAATGCACTTGAGATGAACAGCTCAGCTATCACTATGTGTGATGCTCTAAAGCAGCAGTCTCAATGGGGTCAAAACCCCTTTGGGGGTCGAACAAACCTTTGACAGGGGTCATCTGATTTATAAAAGCAGCAAAACTACAGTCATGGAGTATCAATGAAAAATAATTTCATGGTTGGGAGGTCACCGCAATATGAGGAAGTGTATTAAAGGGTCGTGGCATTAGGAAGGTTGAGAATTGCTGCTCTAGAGTTATCAAGGCTTCTTATTATTTATCACTGATTTAGACCAGGAATACATTCATGAATGTGAATTATATGCACATACGAGAGCTCTATAGATTTGAAGGCTGAAGCCATTCCCCTGGGGAAGCATTAAGCAAAGATATTGCCACATAGGTTATTCCTAAACCACTGACAACAAAGTGCACTCATGAAGGGGTGACTGTGGAGCTTCATTTTCCTATTGGCAGTCGCCCTGGGTAAGATAAGACATGGGAATGGAGCGAACACTGTGGCAGCTCCAGAGCCCTCACTTTCTGGTTTACGTCCTCACACACAGGTGTGCATGCCTAAATGCAGTTAGTGCAGTCTGGGGCTGAGGTGAAAAAGTTGGGAGATTCGTGAAGGTGTCTTGTAGGACTTCTGTGAGCCCCTTCACCAGTGATGGAATGAATAGGGTTTGACAAGTACCCGGAAGAGGCTTTCAGTGGATGGCTGGATCAACACCCACACTGGGAAATCAACATATATCCAGGGATTCACATAGGGCTCTGTCTTCTCCTTGGATGCCCCCATCAGCACAGCTTATCTACGGATAAGCAGCCTGAAGTCCAAGGACACTGCAACCTGACTGTGTGAGACAAGCGCTGTGAAACCCATATCCTGAGAGCGTCAGAAAACCCGGGGGAATGGCAGCTGTGCTCACTGAGGCAGGGACTCCGAATATTTCGCTGAATCCTTTCTTTACTTGTTACGCATTTCAAGATGGGAAACAAAGACAATTACTTCCTGAAAATAGCATAACGTTCCTGTGAAATGAAATCACCCCTCAAGAGAGGAGGATAAAGATACCTTGGTATGTAAGCTTTGTTCATCAATTTGTGTAAATAGTTCCGTTACAGCACTAAGAACTATGCAGACTCTGAAGGGTTGATTCAATATCTGCAGAGACAATGACATGAACACAGTTTATCTGCAAATGGACGGTAAGAAAATGAAAGACAAGACCCTCTGTTACTCTGTGAGAAAATGAGAGGAAGTGAGTGTGATCCCAGACACAAACTCCCTGCTGGGAGGGAGCTGGGCAGCAGGGGGCGCTCAGGACCCACAGATCACAGGACACACTCAGGAGCAGGTGCAGAGGGACAGTTTCAGGGCTGGTTTCCTTTTGTGGTCTGGTTATGCATCTCCATCGCGCTGTTTCCCTCAAGGGTTTTCTCTATTTTTATGACATAGGAATACAATGTAAATGTATAAAAATATTTAAAATCAGACCTATTGCATGTAGGATGTATAATAATGGAATTGAAATCTCAGCAAAAAAAGTGGGGAGTAAGAACCAAATAAAAATATAATTTTTATTTATTAGTGTTATGTTGATATTCTAAACTTGGCAGCACTTGCATTGTTCAAGTAATCCTTGATAATAGTTGTATTGATTGGATTTCCTTGAAGGCAAATATAATCTTATCACAGCGAGTACTGTATTTCATGATGGGTTTAGCAAAACCTTTCTGACAATTCCATGCCATTCTCTTGACTGTGCTGTTCCCAGCATAGTAACTCCTATGATTTTCTGATCAAATTGGCCAATACTGGTCAGTGCACTTATGCTCACTAATGCCTAGGATATCAATCAATACACATGTATACCATTTAATATTTGACCACTTCCAATTTCCCAACATCCGTAGTATGCAAATTACAAGTTCTGTTCCTAAGAAGACTTCTGCAGCTGTTTCTCTTTACCTTGAGGCATGCCCCATCAGCAAATGGAGATCCTGATGGTTCAACTCCCAAATCACATCATCATGGAAATCAAGATGACTTCAAGAAATCAGCTCCTCTTCAGTAACATTTTGAGTGCCCTCAAACCTGAGTGGCCCATCTGGCAGTAGCTTCAACAATTTCCTACTTCCTTTGCCTAGGCTTTCAGTATTCAACCATGCTTCAAAGTTATGCATAAGGTTTTAGCAGCTTCTTCCTCTGAAGAGGGAGAGGGGTCCTTCTGCATTGTCTGTTCTTAGTCTGGAAGCTTTGCTGAAATCTGCTCACTTTGGGTGACCCTTCTGGCATTTGATATAAGAGTGACATATCTTCCAGCATGTCAGCAAAACACAAGCCACCACAGTATAATTAACTACCAGACAGGTGGTGAGAATATGTCATTATTTCTTCAAAATATATCAAACAACTTCTGGCTAATATTTTAATGCAATAAATAAATAACAGCATAATGCAACCAAATAATGGAGTAATTCAATTTAACATGTTCAATTATTGACTTAACATTGAAACAGAAGATCCAAAAGGACATCAAGAATCAAATAAGTAAACAAATAAATGAGTCTAGTAAACTAAAATCAATGACCTACATATAACATACTCCACCGAGAACAAAACAAATATACTCCCATTAAGCCGAGGTTTATTTCAGAAATAAAGTTAAGCATGAAATAGATGGAAATAGGAAAGGAACATAGATAGATAAATACAGATAGATGATAGATACAAGATATGGACAGTATATACACAGAAAATAGATGATAACTTAATCAATTGTTCAGTAGATTGGTAGACCAATTAACAGATTTATGATAGATAGATGATAGATAGATAGATAGATAGATAGATAGATAGATAGATAGATAGATAGATAGATAGATGGATAGATATAGAGCAGAGATTGGAAATGTATAGAAGGATGGAGAGGGAGATAAAGAAACTCGATCAACAAACTCCAGTGTCATTGTGTATTCAGATTCGGGGATTTGGGCTGAGTCCAGGCAGAGGGTGTTCAGATAACGCTTTTTTCTATTTGAGATAAATTGAAGACTAAATGCACAAACTACAACATGAGGTGTGTCATAAGGAGTTGTACATGGATGTTATACAACAATGACTCACTCTTCAAGAGATTTTCTTAAGAAACTGGGTCTCCACAACAGGAATATATCACTTATTTGATGCGTGTGGTGATGCAGATAAAAGTAGGTAAGGAAAGTTATGTGAGACCAGAGTGTAAGCACCATGAAGGGAAGGTTGGGATGCATGGCACAGGGTCTCAGGCCAAACAGGCACATGATCCTGATTCAAGACTCAGTGTGTGATGAGGAAGATACAGGTTTCCTAGCAGAATTGGAGCCTCCCCTATCTCATTTTTCCCTGTGTCGTGGTTTTTAGTCCTCTTCCTGCCTCTGAGAACCAAGATTAAGATGTTTTTAGCATGACCGTCAACTCCAGAGAACAGAGGGAGGAGAATGAGGCATGGAAGTAGGACACATTCTCTGGGTCCTTGTTTGTTTCTTGGGAGACCCCAAGTGCATAAACCACAACCTGGGGTGCTCTCTCCTCATCAGGAGAAAACTGAGGGGAAATGCTTGAATTTTATTTTCTCTTTATTTTTTTTTTG
Source organism: Tenrec ecaudatus (assembly GCF_050624435.1). Lineage (NCBI taxonomy): Eukaryota > Metazoa > Chordata > Mammalia > Afrosoricida > Tenrecidae > Tenrec > Tenrec ecaudatus. The sequence goes on along the minus strand of NW_027459540.1, from coordinate 126,166 downwards.
TGGATTGCATGAAGGTATACTGAGAAGATTAGTGTTCATTCAAAAATGCATGCACTTTTGTTTCCTTTCATTGACTGCAATGCACACAAACTCCTGTTACAATTACCTTTTCTTTCCAAACATTATGAATTTTTCCCTGGATAAATGTTGCCCTTTTAATCACAGAAGTTTGATTGTTCTAAAGTCATTGTATCTCCCCAGGACTATTGCTCCCTTGTAGGCTTGTCAGTTATTTGGCTGGAAGTTTTTCCAAGGGCTGAGTTCTGTCCCAGACCTGAAGGGAGGCTGACAACCACAGTCTCAGGACTTCCACAAGTCTACCAACCAGTAAATCTATTCTTTTTTTCTCTTTTCTTTGTGTGTGTGTGTATGTTTCTCTCTGTGTGTATTGTTTCACTTTTTATCCCACTCTTCCTAAGACCTTCTAATGCTATCTTTTCCAAAGAAATGGGTACTGATAGTAAGGCACCATATGTTTCTTCTGGTCTGAGAGTTCAGGAGACTCGAATCTATGATTAATTACAGCATTGGACTAATGGTTTCCATCTGTCTTCAATTATCATCACTCTGGAAAGGGAGAAACAATTAGCTGCACTTCATATGTTTTAATGTCCCCAGTCACTACTCTCAAAACCCAGACGTAGGACATTGTCTTTGTGGGCTGTTATGTCAGTGGTTCTTTGTGTTCCCCGAACCCCAAGGCCTCCTCCTCAGAGAGAGAAAAAGTTAACCCACTGATTGTTTTCTTTAGTTTAGATCAGAGTAGGTCAGAGAAATGTTTAGGGACAGATTATATTTCTTCTCAGGCAGCAGGAAGCACAGGGCAGACCTGGGTACTAGGAGGTACCTGAGAGTTTACTAAGAAGGGACCATTTGGGAAATCAGATTCTGCAAAGTCTTCACTAAGGAGACAGAGGTACTCTCTATCTGGACATCATTCCCCACAGACAGTAAGGAGGGACCCTTTGTGACGCCCCAGGCTCCTTGGGCTGCAGATTCACACTGGGTTTGAAACAACTCCTCCCCGGGTGTGGACTAAGAGATACACTGAGTGGAGAGCCACAGTGCAAAACTCTCCATGCGTGAGGTGTCAGTGCCGGGTGGTGGTGGTGGTTGTGGTGATGGTGGTGGTGGTGGTGGTGGTGGTGGTGGTGGTGTGTGTGTGTGTGTGTGTGTGTGTGTGTGTGTGTGTGTGTGTGTGTGTGTTTTGCAGGATGTTACTAGGATCAGGTTCTGTCCCTCCCAGCAGTCCCAACACACGCACCTCCTCCTACCTTGGGTTTCCAGGGTTATAAGACTGGAGGAGTCTGACATGGAGAGCAGGGAAGAAATGCAAAGTGAAGACATCCATTTTAGATCCACAGGCCACCTCCACAGGGGAAGCACCCTCATCATCCAGCTGGGGACCACAGTGTGATCCCTTTCCATCCTCCTTGCAAGATGGGCTCTGCCAGCCTAGCTCTCCTCATTGCTCTTCTCCAAGGTCAGGATCGTCACAGGATTTGAGATGAATGGGGTGGTGGGGTGGTGGTGGTGGTGGTGGTGGTGGTGGTGGTGGTGGTGGTGGTGGTGGTGATGGTGGTGGTGGTGTGTGTGTGTGTAGAGGGAATATCTGATCTCTGAATCCTATCTCCACTGGTGTCTGTGCTCAGGTGACCTGGTGCAGTCTGGGGCAGAGGTGAAAAGACCTGGGGAATCTTCGAGGATCTCCTGTAAGGCATCTGAGTACAGCTTTACTGGAAGCTGGAGCCACTGGATTAGGCAGCCACCTGGAAAGGGCGTGGAATGGGTAGGAATGATTTATCCTGTTGACTCTGATACCAGGTACAACCCATCCTTCCAAGGAAAAGTCACCATCTCCACAGACAACTCCATCAGCACCACGTACCTGCAGTGGAGCAGCCTGAAGAACATGTATTACTGTGCAAGAGACACGGTGAGAGAACCCCCTTCCTGAGAGGGGCAGAAACCCTCAGCCTGATGCAGCTGCAGAGCAGGAGTCTCAGAGGCATCTCTCAGTCCAGCACCAGAGGACACAGTGTCTGTTGTCTCCTAGAGAGTGAGAATAAAAACACAGGTCACTGACATGACAGGGAGACATCTCACCACATGGGGGCACTGACGCCTCTTACTGGATTGGGTTTCTCTTAAGTGGCTCACTGTGTAACATATGATTAACCGTAGGGCTATAGAGCAGATTAAGTACAGTTTCTTCATGAAATTCTCAGAGTTCAGTCCTTGATGCCCTTGAAGAATGAGCAGGTGCATTGTCAAAATTGAAGAAAATGCTCAGCTCAAATTTTCTGGCCCTTTCTCAACACATCCATTCCCAATATTATTAGACCTTCTTTCCTTCTTTCTAATAAGTAGACATGTTATTTGCTTGCTTTCTAGCTTCATTCACTTGCCTGCATTCAACTTGATGTGGGAAACAGTTCTGGAGAAATCTCTTGGTGGAGCGGTAATGCTGTGGCATTCGCAAACTACTCATGGGTTCCAGACCTTATAACAGTCAGTTATACTCATAAGAAAATGATTGGTATAGTTTCCTGGTTAAAAGTGGCCTCATCAGGAGGAGACTCCAAAGCCTCTTGAGATAGGACGACCTTGGTTCAGGGAGAGGGTATTTGGGATTGATTGGATTCAGGCAGCAGCCAGGGAGAGGCCATGGTGAACAGGGATCTCCTACTATAAATCTCTGTAGTATTGACCTTGATTCTTCCAGGAAACAGTTCTCCCTACCCCTGACCTCTGTGAGCACTGAGGACCCATCTGTCTATTTCAGTGCAGGTGGACATAGACAGGGCAGTCAGTGTGACCCTCACAGGACAGCTCTGGGGCTGGACTGCATGGGGCTTACTGACCAGCAGGGGGAGCTCAGGACAAACAACAAGCACAGGATCCAGGAGCAGGTTCAGAGCTGAGCACAGGTGGGCCTTTCTCCGGAGTCTTGAGTTGGTTTTGTTCCCACAGCTCTCAAACAGATTCAATGGAAACCCTGTTTACAATCGTAGAGAGTGTACTAGTGTCTTCTAAATTGTACATGGAAACTCACACTGTCAAATAGTTGATTGTGACCCAAAGTGACTCTATCGGACAGGTTTGAACTTGTAAAAGGTATTTGCATAGAAGTGGTTGGTCTTGCAACATTCTGTCCTGTGATCGACAATTTTAATTTTTAGTTTCAACTCAGTTGAAAGTGTAGAAAATATGAGTAAAAATCAGCATAGCTACTCCCACAACAAGCTGCCAGGAAGAGCAGTCACTCTCTCTCCCAATATCTAAAGTCAAAGCAAAGCAAATAAAAATTGTTACATGACTCAATCATTATATAGTGTCCTTGATATTGCCTTGTCCATTTGAGCCAAACGTAGTAAAGATCAAGGGATTGGAATAATCTTTTAAGTTTCAGGATCCTTCTGCATTTAAACTCTGAAAATTTACTTTTACGGTGGGACTTTGTGAATCCTTACAATTATTATTGTCCATTCCTCGATTGTTTTGTTCCTTCAATAAACTCTTTAATTTTTGAGTGAAGCTCCAGGTTGATCTTTGGAAGGTGGAACAAAAAGGGAAGTAATATATACTTTTCTTGCCCATATATATCTACCAATCACTGCCAAATTCCTAAAAAAGAAAGAAAGAAAACAAACAATACATATGCAAATATATTAATGTATGAGGATGGGGAACTATATCTATGTGCATATATTTATAGGTTTAGAATTAAGGTAGCAGAAGGACATTGGGCCTCCACTCAAGTACTCCCTTAATGCAAGAATACTTTCTTCTACTAAATTGGCATTCTATGATTCTCACCTTCCTAACACAACCGCTGAAGACAAAGTGGATGAATAAGCAAGTGTGGTGAATAAAGCTGATGGTGCCCAGCTATCAAAAGATAAAGTGTCTGGACAGGGTCTTAAAGGCTTGAAGGTAAACAAGCGGCCATCTAGCACAAATGCAACAAAGCCCACGTGGAAGAAGCACACCAGCCTGTAGGCTCACGAGGAGCCAAAGGGATCAGGTATCAGGAATCATCAGAACAAAAATTTTTACCATAGTAAATGAGGGGGGCAGTGCGGAGAGGAGACCCACAGCCCATTTTTAGGCCACTGGAGACCCCTTGCAGAGGGGTCTTGGGGAGGAGACGAGCCAGTCAGGGTGCGATGTAGCAACGGTGAAAAATACAACTTTCCTCTCGTTCCTAAATGCTTCCTCCATCCCCCCATCCCCCACATATCATGATCCGAATTCTTCCTTGCAAGTCTGGCATGACCAGAGGATGTACACTGGTACAGATAGGAACTGGAAGCACAAGGAATCCAGGGAGGATGATCCCTTCAGGACCAGTGGTATGAGTGGCGATACTGGGAGCATAGAGGGAGGGTGGGTTGGAAAGGGGGAATCGATTACAAAGATCTACATGTGACCTCCTCCCTGAGGGATGGACAACAGAAAAGTGGGTGAAGGGAGACATTGGACAGGGCAAGATATGACAAAATAATAATTTATAAATTATCAAGGGCTCATGAGGGAGGGGGTAGTGGGGTGGGAGGGGGCAAAATGAGGACCTGATGCCAGGGGCTTAAGTGGAGAGTAAATATTTTGAGAATGATGAGGGCAATGAATGTACAAATGTGTTTTATACAATTGATGTATGTACGGATTGTTATAAGAGTTGTATGAACCACTAATAAAGTGATTAAAAATAACAATAGATGTACCATTTCTGCGAAAAAGTTATCATTGATAACTAATCCCTTGTGACAAGATTATATTTGTTGTGAATATAGTAGCTAAGGAGTACAGTATAAGATGAACTTTGGACATTCTCTTAGAGATTATTTCCCAAGCTGCTTAAGGTTGTGTCACAGTGTAAATTCCATAGCTTGTCCAAGGAACTTCTCCTTAAGATATGAGATGTTGCCACAGGATGTTGGAGTGCCTCATTTATTGCCTGCAATTATTCTGTATTTCCCTTCCTGATATCCTGTATCTGTTGAGCTCTTTCCTCACAAAAAAAATATCCCACTACACCAAATGAGTATCCATTCTGGCCAGGCAAACATGTCCACCAAGACATTCCCAAACTTCAGGTCACAGGTCACATGGAACATAAGAATTTTGGTCAAGGAACCAAAAGTCACCCAAAAGGTCAAATAAGACACTTGGAACCAAGAAGTACAAGGAGCTGTGTCTTGCCCGGCTACTGAGAGATATAGCATCTGGGGACGTAAAGGCTTGAAAGCAAATAAGCAGGCATCTAGCCCAGAAGCAAGAAAGCCCACACAGAAGCAGCTCACCAACATAGGTGATCGTGAAGGGCAGAGGAGACCAGGTCCCAAACAACAAAGGTGGGGTGGTGGCGAGAATCACATCACCGTGAATGAGGGGGAGTGCAAGATGGGGACCCAATGCCCATCTGTAGACAGCTGGACATCCCTTCCAGAGGGGTAGTGTGGAGGAGATGAGTCACTCAGGGTTCACTGTAGCAACAATGAAACTCAAAACCTTCCTCTAGTTCCTGAACGCTTCCTCCCTTCCCAATTATCATGACCCCAATTCTACCTTGCGGACCTGGTTATACCAGAGGATGTACAGCGGTGAAGTAGGTATCTGGAAACACAGGGAATCTAGGACAGATGAACCCCTCAATACCCGCGGTAGGAGTGGCTACACCAGGATGGAAGGGGGTGCAGAAAGGGAGAGCCAATCTTGGAGATCTATGTGTAACCTCCTCTCTGGGAAATGGGCAATGGGGAGGTGGGTGAGGGGAAACACCGGGGAGTGTAAGATAAGATATAATAATTATTTATAAACTATCAAGGGACCAGGGGGAAGGGGGGAGCAGGGAGGGAGGGGAAGGGGGAAAAATGGGAAACCAGGCTGATTCCAGGAACCCAAGTGGAAGGTGAATTTTGAGAATGACGAGTGCAAAGAATGTATAAGGGTGCTTTGCTCAATTGATGTATGTACGGATTGTGATAAGAGTTGTATGAGCCCAATAAAAAGATTTATTAATTTAAAAAAGAATCTTAACCTCACCCTAATGCATATTCGTAACCATCCCTGTGAAATATGTTTCACATCCTTAATCCTATACATTTACTTGTTGGTATATATTTCCAAACCTTTAAGCCATGCCTACCATCTTTTTCAGAGGCTTTCTTTGGGGAATCTTCTGCCTCAGTCCTTGCTTGATCCAAGGAGAGCGGGTCCCTTTCACTGTCATGCAGCCCTGTGTTTGTTTCTAGCAGGAGTCATGTTGGTAACACAGTTCCTTTCGTCGAGTGTGCTTTTCAACATGATGGAATACACTGTCATATAGAGTCTCTATGAGTCGGAATCCACTGATGGCAGTGAGTGTGGTGTTGGTGTTAGCACAAAGAAGATGATGGGGTCAGACTTGCAGTTTCTGAGAAGATTGGGAACTTCTCTTCTTTATTCCTGGGCTTCTAATATGCAGAGCACTTCATCAATTTCCAGGTAAAGTCTCAAACCTAGTGAAAAACATTTCATCATAGACAGGGTTCTCTAGGATCCATAGACCTTTTCCATAGGACATCAATGTCCTGTGGAGATTCCTCTGCCTAGCTATTACTTCTCTCTAGCAGTGTCAAGATTCCAAAAATGGGCTGGATTACTGAGGCTTCCATTACTTGTCATCAGTGATTATTTTCCCTGTTCCTATTTGTCCAAGATTTGGGTCCAAGAGTGAGAAATCATCATAGATCCTCTGCATAGGCTTTGCTGTCTCTGATGCCTAGATGCTGCTGGAGCTGGAGCTGCCAAAACCTTCAGAAAAGGTTGCAGTAGTTGTGAGCAATATATTTCAATAGCAGAAAACAACATCTCATCTTTAAGGAACTGATGATGCTCAAGCTCCAGAAAAATATACAGACTCAAATCTGTTCTCCCTGCATCTGAGCTCAATGACACTGAGGACGTGGCTGTCCATTAATGTGTGAGGGAAACAGAGGACTCACTACCATCACAAACACAAACGTCCCTGTAATGATGGTATTGGTCTATGGGGATAACTTGGGTTGTGGAAAGGACAGGGGCAAGAATTCTGAGACCATAGAAATGGGGGAGGCATGGGAACAAGGAGCATCCTATTAGCATATAGAGTTTCAGTTCCCTCCAAAATGACCACTCTGTGAATATTTATTACAAAACCCCACAGATATTGCGCTGTTTATACATTTGTAGATTTTATGCTGTGGTAGTTACACAATTTCATGTTAACTTGATAAAAGACTGAAGGTGAAGGGGTGGATTCTAGCCCATCAATCAGATCAAAGCATGGTGATCCCTTCTTGTGCGTGTGGCCTTCTTATGAGTCTTCTCGGAAGTGTTTTCTTGAATCTCCCATTAGAAGAGGTAGATCTCTCTCTCTCTCTCTCTCTCTCTCTCTCTCTCTCTCTCTCTCTCTCTCTCTCTCTCTCTCTCTCTCTCTGTCTGTCTCTCATTTTCATGTTGACAAGCCACGTGGAGCCACAGTGATGGCAACCAAAGCCCTGAAGATGCGTCCACTGCCATTAGATCCCCAGGACTTTCCACTTGCCTGCGATCATCCTGCATTCAGCATCATTGCATGTGCTATGTGACTTAAAAGAGGAATTCAGACATATGGGCTAATATCAGACCTATGAGCTAATATTGAACTTATAAATTTTATCTCTACTGGCTGGGATGTTTCATTGATGTGTAATTACTTCTTGATATAAAGTTATCTTTTACACATATATGAGTAGCAATGGACTTGTTTCGCTAGACAACCTGGTTTAACACATATGCAAATATGACATTGTATGTATTCATGAATACCTGTTTTATATACAAATGCTATTTGTATCACTGATAGCTAGTACATGTAGTTAATGATTTTCATAGCCTGAATGGCTGTGTTGGACTGAATTAATTAATGACTGCTGTTTCCATTTACTGGAACCAGAAAACGATGAGTATGCTATATCATAAGTTAGGAGGGCAGGGGGTGGGGGAGGAAACTAATAAATATAAGAACTCAAATGAAGTGGAAGGAACACATTAAGTAAGCCAATTAAAAGAAAAGTGACTTTTAGGAGATAATGTTAAATAATCAATATCGAGTTTTCCTGATCATGACAAAAGAAGTAGGACCAGGGAGGAGATTTCATTCTTCATGTTTTCTGTACACATTCTATGATCAACTTCAGGCCCAAAGTTAAAGAGTATCACTGAAATGTGGAAATTCCATGGAAAGCAAAAAACAAGACAAAACAAAACAAAAAACATCTAATAAGGTTCCCTTGTAATACAAGAAACAGATTAGAGAGTTACCCATCATAATCATGTGTACCCATCTCTTAAAAGGGATGGGAGAGGATGCAGTATGAGCTCTTATGTCACAAAGGTTGTTGTGTCTGTAATATAAGGTTTATAAATTAGAAAGTACTTTTCAAAAATATTGATAATATACAATGATTAAAGCAATGCTTGATAAAAATCCTAACTAAGAGTTCTGTTTTCCCTTGAGAGTGCTTGTGTTTCTTTGAGTCTGAGGGAGAACTCTGGCCCATGATCTCTACTCATCTGCTTCAAATTTCAGGGGACATGCAAATGTAGCTCTCTGCCTGCTGATAAGCCGGCCACAGTCCCTGATGTGGGAGATCTCAGAGGACAGCCCCAGTCTCTGGGGTCTCTGATATTTCCATTTGTGCCCAGGAGCTAGTCCATAGGACACACCATGAATTTTGGCCAGACTTTGGCATTCATTTTTGGCTATTTTACATGGCAATTGTGATAGACTTTGCTCTGTGTGTTTAAAATTGTGAGGGCAATTGTTTGTATGTGGGTTGTATAATCAGAGTGCCTCTGTGTTTGCAGGTGTCCAGGGTGAGGTGCAGCTAGCGGAGTCTGGAGGTGAACTAACAAAGCCTGGTGGCTCTCTGAGACTCTCCTGTGCAGACTCTGGATTCACTTTCAGTGACTCTTACATGCACTGAATCCGCCAGGCTCCAGGAAAGGGCCTGCAGTGGATCGCAGCCATTAGTGGTGATGGTACATATTCTACACCAACTCCGCGAAGGGTCCATTTACTATCTCCAGAGATAACTCCAAGAACACACTCTTATCTTCAAATGAATAATCTGAAAGTTGAGGACATGTCCATGTATTACTGTACAAGAGACACAGTGAGGGGAACTCAGTGAGAGCCCAGACACAAACTTCCCCTGTAGGGAGGAGACTGGTCTCCAGGGAGGTGCTCAGGACCCACAGAGCATAGGACTCAGCCCCAGAGCAGGAGCATCTGGAGTTTCAAGGCTTGTGGTCACATGTGGATTCTTCTAAATCTCACAGTTCCCTAGGGAATCTATCTCTAATTTAAAAATATTAATTATATGCCTACTCCTTATATCTTTGATTTCAAAAGTTATGTTGTAACACGAGAATATATTCTGTCTTACAGCAACAGTCTGTCCCTGAAGGACAAGAAATGACACTCTCAGGGGTCCCTGTTTCAGAATTCTCATGACGCTCAGATAAATACTTTTCAACTAGACTCAGGGGAAATGGAGGGATGGAGGTCTGGGTAAAGATAACCATTAAGTGTTTTTGTATTGGCTGGAAATTTAATAGTATATCCTTCCACCACACTTTGAGAAGTATTCTGACAATCATTTAGTTAATGATTTAGCTGAAATTTAAGCAGTTATCCTATGTTTTAAATTTAATCATTCAGAATATGCAGGGTTTTGTATTTGGTTTGGTTTGGTTATTTTTCCAAACCATGGTGGCCTAGTACTTTTTTCTTTCTTTTTTGATTTTCTGTTTTGCCTTTTTAACATGCATATGAGGCCATAGAAAATGTTTGGCATGGTTAAAGCACATCTTTTTGGTCACAGGACCACTTTATCTCCAGGAGTCATGGGGCAGGCTGCAGTTGACTTCCTACCAGTATCACAGTTTCCAGCACTCCACTCCTGTCCCTGCCTCCCCATTCACAACCCTGCTATCTCTCTGTTCTACTCCAAGAACAAGGGAATCCCCCTCATCCTGGATATCCATGTTCCCCCTTCCCTAAGTTTATTCCTACTCATTCTCACCACGATGTCTTTGCACATGAAAGGAACTGGAAGTTTCCATCACAGTAACATCTTCCCTGATGGTAGGTCCTAAGATGAATGATGCAGAAAATAACAAACTGCTCATTACTGCACTGTCCTGACAGCCTCCGTCTCCTCTAATTCACCAGCAACCATCTGACATAGCCTTGTCCCTGCCTTCTGCCACACCATAATGTGCCTTTTCTCTAGAGCCATGTTTTCCATGCAGATACACTGTGCAATTGCTTGTCCCAGCTCAGCCTTCTGTGACATGAAGGAATGACGTCCATAGAAAGTATCTACACCATTCAAGTGTTCCTTTGCAAATGCTCAGAAGCAAAGCCTGAGCTCCTCACAATTAAAAAACAAGCCAACGGACAAAGAACAAAGAAACATATTTGAAATGCTTCATTATATTGTTTGTACTTTTTCTGCCATTTCTCCTAGATAATAAATTTTAAACTGCCAGGTTTCCCCCTCAAAACTTATGAATAAATTTCTCCCTCATTTGTCCTTAATTATCTGTCCCCCAGACAGCTCAAGCATAGGATCTTGAGAACGGACGGTGCAGGACCAGACAGTGTTCTGTTCTGCTGTGCACAGGGTCCCTGTGGGTCAAAACTGACTCAATACCATCCATCCACAACAACCACATGACCCAGAACTCTAATCCTGCCTTCATTCAGAACACGATGCTTTAGTGGGAAGAAGACATGCTAACTGCCCAATAATTGGTCTATTGCCTGTAGGACCCCTGTCCTGTAGCAATTTTAAAAGGCTTCAGCATAATGACCAGGGCTCATATGAAAATGTTTTAAGAAAATGGAAAACTGCAATGATGAGAAAAAGGGCAAAGAATTTGTGCCACATTTCCTTTTTCCCTTTTAAACTCTTTAGGGCTTTGTACCTACTTATTCTTCAAGGGTAGCAAGAGCAGTCCTAAGAATTAATTTGGAAATTTTTGCTCATCCATCTTACAACACTGACCTTTTTTTAAAAAATCACTTTATTGGGAGCTTGTACAACTCTTATCAATCATAATAGATACATCCATCCATTATGTCAAGCACATCTGTACATTTGTTGTCATCATCATTCTCAAAACATTGTCTTTCTACTTGAGCCTTTGGTATCAGCTCATTTTCCTCTTCCCTCCCAACTCACCCCTCCCTCCTGAACCCTTGATAATTTATAAATTATTATTTTGTCATCTCTTACATTGTCTGATATCTACCTTCACCCACTTTTCTGTTTTATAACCAGGGAGTGGGTTACATGTAGATCATTGTGATCAGTTTCCCCCTTCCCCCCCAACTTCACCTTCCCCCCCACCTTCCCTTTGCCTTCCTTGTATGACAACTCTTATTATTAGTCCTGAGGACAACCTCAACCTTGCCTCTTCCAAAATCTCAAGGGACATTAAGAAGGAAATGCTGTGAATCCTTCATAGATATAAAAAACATTTTTACATCTCTGTATGTAGTATTATTCCTAAAAACCAGAAATCTATAAATATAATCTTATGTATTGTGTTAGTAGAAGAATAAAATGAATTATATATGATAACAATTTAGCATAGAACAGTAATATAATACATGTTACCAAGGATATTATCAGCATGCCCTTTCCAACACACTTAAAACACTCATATCTGTTCTAGGAACAGAACCCTCGGATCTCAGAAGTCATGCAACTTCATTTATTGCTATGTAGTAGGAGGGAATGCAAATCCACCCCTCCCTCTGCTGATGAAAGCCAACACAGCCCCAACCCTGCAGCTCTGGAAGTGCTCCTGGATTCTCAGGAGTCCCAACTCAGTGATCAGGACTGAGCACAACACAGAAAGCCTGGCCTCTTAGCTGAAAGGGGCTTGTCCTTGTTGCTATTTTAACAGGTGATTTTGTCATGAACCAGTTTGTGTGCTTGGGTGTGAGTGGGAGACACGGTGAACATGTCTGATGGTTTTCCTGCCATGGATATCTGTGTTTGCAGAAGTCCAGAGTGAGGTGCAGCTAGTGGAGTATGGGGTTCCTTGGGGGTCTCTGAGATTCTCCAGTGCAACCTCAAGATTGCCCTTCAATAGCTATGCATGATCTGTGTCCACCAGGCTCCAGGGAAGGACCTGCAGTGGGTGTCAAGTGGTGATGGTGCATACTACAAAGACTTCTCCAAGATGTTTTTGTATCTCCAAGAACTGCTGCATCTGCATATGAACAGCCTGGAATTCGAGGACATGCCTTTTTATTTCTGTGCTACCATCACAGTGAGGAGAATTCAGACTGAACCAGGACACAAACCTCTCCTTCAGGGAGGAAACAGGCCCCCAGGGGGCGCGCAAGACCCACAGAGTCAAGCCTCAGGTCCAGGAGCAGGTGCAGATGGGGACATTCAGGACTGTTTTTCTGTTGTGATATTGGTGTTCTTCTCCATCTTGCAGTTTCCCTCAGAGAATCTCTTAATGATTATACTACCAGCTTTGCCTATCCTGTTTATACTACCAGCTTTGCCTATCCCTGATATTTCATACACTTAAAGAGCTGTATCATAACAAAGAAAATATTCTTCAGATATATCAGCCTTTTTTCGTGTGGAGTAAAATGATTTTGCCAGGCAGTCCTCAAGATCAAGGTCCAGATGAAACTCATGGAAACTTGGTGATTTGGATCTAATGAAATTGAGGGAAGATGGGGCGACAGGGTACTGCCAGAGGTGAGCTATTTGAATTAAATCAGAAAGACTGGCTATTCAAACTTACCAAGTGATGCCTGAAGAGAAAGACTTGGTGATGTTACTTCTGAAGGGACAGACTGAGAGCAGAGGCTTCCATAGAATTTCCCGATTGTGACATTGATTTCCCGGCTATAGTTATGTAGGCAGCAAGTTAGGGAACAAACCATATGAAAACAGAATGTGGCTCCCATATGACTCTCATCTTTAGTAGGAAGTGTGCAGGTCGAACTCAGCACTGGTCCAAAGCCTCTTTGTGTCTTCTCTATTTTCTGTCTCTCTTGTTCAGCAAGATGCCATGATTCAGGAATGTTTATGCTTCCCAATGCAAGTCTGTTCACATTCGCAATATGCCATGTTCATGGATAAAGAGGCCCAATACCAAGGAAATGTTAAAACTACCCAGTACTGTCACTAAGTACAATGTAATCGTGATCCAAATGCCAATTTACCCCTTTAAAGAACTGGAAAATAATTACTCACTTTATATGGAGAATCCTAGGATAATCAAGGGACCCAAAAATATTTGGATCAAGTTAGGGGGACTCACACAAACTGACCTCAAAAGTATTACACCGCCACAGCAGTAAAAACAGCCTGGTACTCATACAATGATAGATATGTTGACCAATGAAATAGAATAGAAAACTAATAAATAATCCATCCACATACAGGCAACCCTTCAACAAAGGCCATAGGAACTGTATAAGGGAGAGCGACGTTATCTTCAACAATGGGGTTGGCACAATTGACTCGTCACCCTCAGAAGAATGAAAGACAACCCAAACCTCAGCCATGTACAAAAATGAATACAAGATGGGTCAAGGACCTAATGTAAATCCCAGAGGTATAGAGACCATCTATAAGGAGGCAGGGACACACGCAAGTGCCCCACTGCAGGGCATCCATATACTATCGAACACAGCAAAGGACATACACACAAAGAAGACAACAGAGATGAGAGTGTCCTCTGAAATCATATATGTGCATTATAAGAGTAAATAGGAAAGTCAAGCAACAAATGAAAAACAAAAAGATCTTGTGATTTTAAGCTACAAGGTTTCATGTCTGTTTAGTGTACAACAATAGACAACTGGAGAAAAAATCTATTGCATTTTCCTTGAGGCCATATTTTCTATCATTTCCATATTTCAGTATTTTGAAAGATGCAGTACACCTTGATTAAGCGACCGGTCAAGCCCAACCCGAGGAGATGGGGACTACAAACAAATCCAGAAATCTGAGTCTAAAAGACCTCAATGTTTCTTCTTCAGAGTGCAGGGATCACTCGGGAGCTGAGGTTGTTAGTTTATTGTGCCAACCTGGCTAATAAAAACATTAATTGAAATGTGGAGAGATAAATAGCTCGGAGAGCCTCGCCTCTCTTGTCTCTTGCTCTTTGATCATTGATCATCGGACCAGTGTGCAGCTACCTTACTTTTTCTTTGCCTCAATTTGCAAGCTACACTACCTGTGGGACACCTAATCCATGGACTGTGTCGCTGTAATTTGAGGTTCCTTCAAGACCTGATCCTCCACACCATTGTAATCTACATCTTTTGAGCTGGGGACTGTCGGACCCTGTCATCTGGCTGACTGTTGACCTGACTTGCTGTGTGCTGCCTGTAGCCAGGTAGCCTGAATTACTCTACAGAGGACTACCCAGCAGCCCTCAAGACTTGAAGGACTGCCAGTGTCTCACAACTCTCTCATAGGAGTGAATGGCGATGAGCCATATGTACTGCTTTATAATTTAATTAACTGTTTATTTCGTATGTTATCTATCTATCTATGTAAATATGTAAGATGACATTGCCTATTCCTGTAAATAATTATAGTCAGAAGAAGCTCAATGAGTTCTAATCAGTCTTATAGGGTTCCTATGAGTCAGAATAGATTTGGTTTTGAAAGAAGAGATTGTTCATTTCTAGCTCAGTTGCTTGGTTTTCTGATTTTCCCTCAGTCAGAAGAATATCTGGCGTGTTCATAACTCTCAGACCTCACAAAGAAAAATTAATTCATGAGTTAGTGGATGCATATGTTCAAATCAAACAACACTGCTACCTTGGAACTCTGATTTTGTAATTCCAAATATTGGAATTTGGAGAGCCTACTAATTCAAGGTATGCCTGTTGGTCACATCACTCCCATCTCTGTCATCCAACTTTATTCAAGAATCATCCCTGGAGACACTTTCTTGTGGAACTGAGGTGCCTGCACCTTAGTATACTATTCATAGCCCCAAACTCCTATAACAGCCAGGAACACTCCTAGACAAATGCCTGTTGTGGTTTCTTACTTAATGAGACCACCCCCATCACCGCCCTGCAATCAGGGGATTCCAAACCCTTCTGAGTCAGGGAGCCTTTGATACAGAAATGTCTGCCTCCTATCTCTTCCTCCTCCTGATGGTGCTGGGTCTCCCATCGGGTCAGTGGCAGGGAGATGCAGTGAATGACAGCACATTCAAAGACATATGGGGCCTTTAATGCTTATTTCATAAGACTCCAGGGGTCCTGCACCACATGCAGCTACAGGAGTCAAGCAATCAAGTGGTGAAGCCTTTACAGACTCTCCCTCTCACCTGTACCATCGCTAGGGACTCCATCTCCAGCAACAATGTTACTTGGGACTGGATCAGACAGAGCCCTGGGAGAAGCCTTAAGTGGATGGGAAGGAACTTCTATTGGTCAGAGTGGTTTAGCGAATACACACCATCCCTGAGACCATAGTCATTGACCAACACACATCCAAGATCCAGCTCTCCCTGCAGCTGAGCTCTGTGACCACTGACAAGCACTGTGCAAGGAGATAAGGAGAGGGAAAGTCGATGTGAGTCCCCACACAACCTACCATGCAGGACAGCTGGAGGCTGAACTAAGAGAGCTCTTATACCAGCAGGGGTAGCTCAGGCCCAGGAGCACAGATGAAATCTTCTGCTGTGTCTTGGGTTCATTTTGTTCCCACTGCTTAGGAGCAGATTGAGAGGAAACTCCAGTAGAAACTGTTCGGGAGAGTATGGGGGTGGGGGTCATTTTGACATTGTATGCCAGGTTTTTTCTCTTTTTTTAATTTGAGTAATTTCTTTTAAAATTTGGTTAGTAATCTCCATGTCCTTAAATATAGACACTGGTATCTTGTTCAGAATTGCATTAAAGTGATAGATCGCTTAGAGTGTCTTATTTTCACAAAGTTAAGGCTTACTACTTACTCATGATTATGACCCATTATTTGAATGATGTGTATGTCTTTTGGTTTCTTGGAATAGTGTTTTCTTTCTATGAGATTTTTGTTTCTCTGCTTAGGCTTATTCCAATTTGTTTTATGCTTGAGGTGGCTATTGCAAATTGTATTATTTTCTGATTTTCTTTTAAGAGCTTTCTCTATTGGTATGTGGGAACCAAACTGATTTTCTATGTTTACCTTATAACTTGTGAAATGGCTTACCCTTCCAACTAGTTGCAATAATTTTCTTCTCAAGCTTTTGCGTTTTCTATGTTTAGAGAGTTTTACTTCTTTATTACCATTTGGATGCCTCTGTTTTTCATTTGTTGATTGATAGCTATAGTTAAGATTTGCAGCATGATATGAAATAAGATTCGTATTTAATGGTATCCTTAATCTGGTTCCAATTAGAAAGTTGAATGAGTTCACTTCCTCTCCATGGAGTGCAATGTTTGCCATTGGCATTGCATTTTGCTGTTTTAAGACCTATCAAATCAGTTTGAACTCACAGAAACACTAGAGAAAACAATTAAACACAGGTCTTGCCTCATCCTCACAATTTTCATGTATGAGGCCTTTGTTGTGGTTACTGTGGCAATGTATATTCTTAAAGGTCATCCTTTTAAAAATGACCTTATGCTTTATCAAGCAGGATGTCCTCTTCCAAGTTCTGATTTCCTTGACACATATTCAAAGTACCTGAGATGAAGTAATAACATGCTCACTTCTTTCTACTAATGATTACAAGTGTACATCATCCAATATATGATTGTTTGTTCTTCTGGCAGTCCATCACACCATGAAATTATTCACCAGTACCATAATTCAAATAAATTGTTTAAATTTAGATCTTTCTCATTCATTCTCCATCTTTCACGTGCATATGAGACAATTGAAAACTTCATAGCTTGGGCCAGGTGTATCTCAGTCCTCAAAGGGACATCCTTGCTCTTCAATCTTTGAAGAGTTCTGAGCAACAGGTTTGCTCAATGAAATGCATCATTGACTGGGGTTTCCATGAATATTAATTGTAGATCCATGCAAAATGAACTCCATCCCAACTTTAATCTTGTCTCTATTTCCCATATTTTCCATTGTCCCATAGATTCATTTTGTTTACATTGAATTATGGTGTACAGAGAAGGCAGAAATTCCTGGACTTCATCAGTAAGTTTTCAAATCCTGCTATCATCTTAGAACATGTTTTCAAATCCTGCTATCTTAGAACATGTAGCTTTATGTCACCTGCATATCACAGATTATTAGCAGAGTTTCCTACAACCTTGATGTGTTTTCCATTTAGTACAGCTTCTCGTGTTATTTGTCCCATTTAGCATGTTATGCAGAGAAACTGCTGACATGTTCTATGATTCTGTATTTCTGTGATGCACAATGAACACCCATGGAAGCAACAAACCAAAAATCACACCACATTGAGCTTAGATATGAAAAATGACTTCATCAAAGTGCTTAAAATGCTTTCCAGATAATATGGCTATTCTATAACCACCCATTCCAAGAAAATATCTTCAAAAAAAAACCCAATGCCAATCAAACAAACAATAATAGCAGCAATGATTAATGTGAGTTAATATATTTGTATTTTTGCAACTTAAATGTCTCCTTCAGTCAAGTTCCATTTCATACCTTTGCCTATTTTGAGTCTCAAAACCCTACATGTTCCACTGTCATTACTGGCAGTAAGTGAGATGGCATGATAAAGAGAGAGAAGTTAACTCTCCAGCAAATATGCAGAGGAATGAGAAAACATGGTAAAATAAATGTCCACTCTTAACTGAGGTTTTTAAAATATCAGAATCTCTTAACATTCTCTGTGCTTTCTGTGTCCCAACAGTTTCTCTGATTTTCAGTCTAAGGAGATTGATTCCTCGATAGATGGAAGCAAATCTTAAGAAAGAGGAGGAACAATGCATGAATACTTTCTTTTATTAAATTGGCACTCTATGATGCTCACTCTCCCGACACAACTGCTGAAGCCAAAGTGGGTGAACAAGTAAATGTGGTGAAGAAAGCTGATGGTGCCCGGCTAACAAAAGAGATAGTGACTGGGGTCTTAAAGGCTTGAAGATACACAAGCGGCCATCTAGCTCAGAAGCAACAAATCCCACATGGAAGAACACACAAGCCTGTGTGATCGAGTGGTCCCAAAGGGATCAGTTATCAGGCATCAAAGAACAAAAAAATCATACCATTGACTGCACACCTCCATGATAGGATCGCTGAAGACAAATGCGTGCATAAGCAAATGTGACGAAGAAAGCTGATGGTGCCCAGCTATCAAAAGAGATAGTGTCTGGGGTCTTAAAAGCTTGAAGGTGAACAAGCGGCCATCTAGCTCAGACGCAAAAAAGCCCAAATGGAAGAAGCACACCAACCAGTGCGATCACGGGGTGCCAAAGGGACCAGTATAAGTATCATGCAAAAAAAAGACATATATGTGTGTGTATGTATGTATGTATATGTATGTATGTGTGTGTGTATATATGTATATATATATGTATATATACATATATATACATACCATATTGAATGAAGGGGGAAGTGCAGAGTGGAGACCCAGGGCCCAAGTGTCGGCCACTGGAGATCCCCTCATAGAGGGGTTTAGGAGAGGAGACAAGTCAGTCAGGGTGCGAGGTAGTACCGATGAAAAACACAGCTTTCCCCCAGATCCTGGATGCTTCCTCCCCCCAACTACCATGATCCGAATTCTACCTTGCAGGACTGGCTAGGGCAGAGGTTGTACAATGGTGCATATGGGGGCTGGAGGCACAGGGAATCCAGGGTGGATGATACCTTCAGGACCAAGGGTGTGAGGGGCGATGCTGGGAAAGTGGAGGGTGAGTGGGTTGGAAAGGGGGAACTGATTACAAGGACCCACATGTGACCTAGTCCCTGGGAGAGGGACAGCAGAGAAGGGGGGAAAGGGATACTCTGGATAGGGCAAGATATGACAAAATAACAATGTATAAATTACCAAGGGCACATGAGGGAGAGGGGAGTGGAGAGGGAGGGGGAAAAAAGAGGACCTGATGTAAAGGGCTTAAGTGGAGAGCAAATGCTTTGAGAATGATTGGGGCAGGGAACGTGCGGATGTGCTTTATACAATTGATGTATGTATATGTATGTTTGTGATAAGAGTTGTATGAGCCCCTAATAAAATGTAAAAAAAGAAAATGATTAGGGCAAAGAATGTACAGATGTGCTTTATACAATTGATGTATGTATATGTATGGATTGTGATAGGAGTTGTATGAGCCCCTACTAAAATGTTTTTTTAAAAAGAAATATAAAAAAAAGAAAGAGGAGGAGATTAGACTTTTTCTTTTCAGTTTCTGAGAAAAGATTGGAAGTTTCTCTACTTTTTTTCTTCTTTCTTCTGGGGTTTCTAACATTCAGATCACCTCTTCAATATCCAGGTTAAGTTTTAAAACTTAGTGAAAAACATCACGTTGTGGGAAGAGTTCTCAATGAACTGGAGCCAGGTTGCCACCAGGCACTAGGGATATCAGGCCTCTATTGACCTGTGAGACATGACGTTGCTGGAAGCATCTGTGTACAGAGGCATGGGAACCTCAAAGGAGTTTCTTCCGTGTGAAAATAACAACCAGGCTGAACTTCATAGCAGGGTTCCAGATTCCCAGGAATTCCACGGGCTGTATTGCTCAGAGATAGAACCTACTGCTTGGGGCACAATTAATCTGAAAAACTTGCTGGACTCACGGCTTTCCCAAAGACACAAGATTCTCAAAGAGCGAGCATAAGTTTGACGGAAAAACAAACTGCCGGTGGCGCCTTTTGACCTTGAAACCGGCAAGAAGCAAGATTTCCCTTAAACCATGAATCTCAGAAACATTGTGACAGTGAAGGAAAACCAGTGAGAGCAGATGTACTTCCAATAATCCAACACTTAAATTAGACCTCATACCTAAATCCTATCCTAAAAACAACCCTAATCCTAAACCTAAACTAGGTGAAAAGCTAACCCTAGGTGTAAACCTAAACACAGATGTACCCTAAGCCTAGGTCTAACTGTATTCTCCTAACCTTAAACTTAACCCTAACCTAAGGCTCACCCTAAAGCAAACCCTAACCATAACCGTATGTCTACCCTAAGGCTAACACTAATCCTAAGCCCAAATCTGATGTGAACATGCAGCTCCCCCTACAACTAACCTTACTCCTAACCGTCATCCTTCGCCTGAACCTAACTTAACTCTATCCCTCACCTTCAATCGAAGCCTCCATAGCACCGTTAATGTTATCCAATCCCTTAAACTAGACAGAGAGCTAAACTTAACCATAACCAAAACGGACGGAACACACAAACCGTAAGCCTGAACCCAACTCTTAACCTCGCACACTGTCTAACCCTCACACAAATATTAACCCCAACCCATATCTAAACAGTCAAGTTTACCATAGGCCTAAATGAGACAATAGGTTCATTCATCCTTAAGCACTAAACCCTACTCTTACCTTCCACTTCACACTGCCCCTACATTTGATCCTCAGACTTACCATAACCCGAATCCTCACACAGCCGTAACTCTAACGTGAACTCTAACTCTGTCCCTAAACATGCCCAAATGCCTGTACCTATGCCCGTCTAAAGTTAAACCTAAACCGAAATCTTCTGTGCCACCATTTTGCAGCAGTTTAAAGAAGTACACTGGGAAAGATTTTTCTGCATGCAAGAAAGAGCAGGCGGCGTGCCTGAACTGAGAATATCATGCTGCACGAGCTCTTTGGCCTCAGATGCTAGAAGTGCCATGAGTGGGAACTATAAAGAAACGGGACTTTACTTTCTCCATGATCATCAACCTTTGTGGATTCTCTTTGTTCTAGACGCCTGAAATAAAGACAGTTGTCCTGAGTCACCTAAACCTCCACCGAGTGGTCTTAGTGAGGCGCGGGAACATGCCGGTATCAGAGAATTCCGAAGAAGGCTGAACGTCCACAATTAAATGGTCATTGCCCAGAAATGAAGCGCCAGCCGGATCAGCCTGGGAAACAAGCTTCCATTAGACAATGAAGATGTGAGAATCTGGTACGGCCACAGTTCACGGTTTCCATAGATCCATGCAATTCCGTGTTGAATTTCAGTCCGAAAATGAAACCGCTGGAGCCTCTGTTCAGCAGGCCCTGGTGTAGCTCCCAGAGGCACAATGGTGCTCCTCTAGAATTTGGACGAAAAACGTTTTCACGGGAATAAGCAACCTTGATCAAGCCAGGTGGGTCTTGGAAAAACGAAATTGCTGCGTGTGCCTGGAATACTGACAAGCACACACGTGTGTCACTCCATGGCGCATTCAGCACAGGAATCTGCATCGATTGAGCCAAGACAAAGGAAAGTTCAGGGAGGCAGCACCCGTGTAGAAAAGCATTTGTTCTTCAAAGAGGCCAATATTGTGAAACGACATACCCATGGCAAATAGTTTTCATCGGCAGAGTTTCATGGAGCAATATTGCGGGGAGAGAAAAGGCACCACCTGAGGGAGGCACGCTCAAAAAAACTACGTAGGGCAGGAGACGGGTCGCCCCCGAAACTAGGGGTGTCGGGCCTCAACATTGTAAGCAGAGTTCACTGAAGTCCCTGAGTGAAGTTTTCTCCAGTATCCTACGTATACGTTCCTAAAATTTACTCTGCGGTTTCTGATGACTCTGGGTTACGAACGACAACCATTCACCGTTCTACTTACACTCGTGCGTCTCCATCAACCATAAAGGAAAGGGAGGACACGCAGATGCTGGCAGCTAAATTCAGCAGAGTTTGTCTCAACACAAAAGAGAGCTCTGTGGGGACCCGTCTTCCATGGTAAAACATTTCCTAACGAATAAGAAATCTTCCCATCGCAATGACAATATGAGAGAATTGTCACCGGTGGATTTGCCGATGTGCCTACAAACATCTTCAGGCCATGAAGTAGTGAAGCATGGGAACCCAGGCGCTTCACCCTTTTTCCTAGACCAGTGAAACTTAAAGAGCCACTATTGACCTGTGTGACATGACGTTGCTGGAAGCATCAGTGTACAGAGGCATGGGAATCTCAAAGGAGTTTCTTCCGTGTGAAAATAACAACCAGGCTGAACTTCATGGCCGGGTTCCAGATTCCCAGGAATTCCACGTGCTGTATTGCTCAGGGATAGAACCTACTGCTTGGGGCACACTTAATCTGAAAAGCTTGCTGGACTCACGGTTTTCCCAAAGACCCATGATTCTCAAAGAGCGAGCGTAAGTTTGACGGAAAAAAACAAACTGCCGGTGGTGCCTTTTTAACCTTGAAACCGGCAAGAAGCAAGATTTCTCTTAAACCTTGAATCTCAGAAACATTTTGATCGTGAAGGAAAACCAGTGAGAGCAGATGTACTTCCAATAATCCAACACTTAAATTAAACCTCAAACCTAAATCCTATCCTAAAACCAACCCTAATCCTAACCCTAACCTAGGTGAAAACCTAACCCTAGGTCTGAACCTAAACAGAGATGTAACCCTAAGCCTAGGTCTAACTCTGTAAACTCCTAAACTTAAACTTAACCCTAACCTAAGGCTCACCCGAAACCAAGCCCTAACGCTAACCGTATGTCTACCCTAAGGCTACGCCTAATCCTAACCCCAAATCTGATGTGAACATGCAGTTCCCCTTACAACTAACCTTACTCCTAACCTTCATCCTTCGCCTGAACCTAACTTAACTCTATCCCTCACCTTCAATCGATACCTCAATTTCACCGTTAATGTAAACCAATCCCTTAAACTAGACAGAGAGCTAAACTTAACCTTAATGAAAACGGATGTAACACACAAACCGTAAGCCTGACCCCCAACTCAACCTCGCACACCGTCGAACCCTCACACAAATATTAACCCCAACCCATATCTAAACAGTCAAGTTTACCATAAGCCTAAATGAGACAATAGGTTCGCTCATCCTTAAGCACTAAACCCTACTCTTACCTTCCACCTCACACTGCCCCTACATTTGATCCTCAGACTTACCATAACCCGAATCCTCACACAGCCGTAACTCTAACGTGAACTGTAACTCTGTCCCTAAACATGCCCAGATGCCTGTACCTATGCCCGTCTAAAGTTAAACCTAAACCGAAATCTTCTGTGCCACCATTTTGCAGCAGTTTAAAGAAGTACACTGGGAAAGATTTTTCTGCAAGAAAGAAACTGCAGGCGGCGTGCCTGAACTGAGAATATCATGCTGCACGAGCTCTTTGGCCTCAGATGCTAGAAGTGCCATGAGTGGGAAGTATAAAGAAACAGGACTTTACTTTCTCCGTGATCATCAACCTTTGTGGATTCTCTTTGTTCTAGACGCCTGAAATAAAGACAGTTGTCCTGAGTCACCTAAACCTCCACCGAGTGAGGCGCTGGAACTTGCCGGTATCAGAATTCCGAAGAAGGCTGAACGTCCACAATTAAATGGTCATTGCCCAGAAATGAAGCGCCAGCCGGATCAGCCTGGGAAACAAGCTTCCATTAGACAATGAAGATGTGAGAATCTGGTACGGCCACAGTTCACGGTTTCCATAGATCCATGCAATTCCGTGTTGAATTTCAGTCCGAAAATGAAACCGCTGGAGCCTCTGTTCAGCAGGCCCTGGTGTAGCTCCCAGAGGCACAATGGTGCTCCTCTAGAATTTGGACGAAAAACGTTTTCACGGGAATAAGCAACCTCGATCAAGCTAGGTGGGTCTTGGAAAAACGAAATTGCTGCGTGTGCCTGGAATACTGACAAGCACACACGTGTGTCACTCCATGGCGCATTCAGCACAGGAATCTGCATCGATTGAGCCAAGACAAAGGAAAGTTCAGGGAGGCAGCACCCGTGTAGAAAAGCATTTGTTCTTCAAAGAGGAGGCCAATATTGTGAAACGACATACCCATGGCAAATAGTTTTCATCGGCAGAGTTTCATGGAGCAATATTGCGGGGAGAGAAAAGGCACCACCTGAGGGAGGCACGCTCAAAAAAACTACGTAGGGCAGGAGACGGGTCGCCCCCGAAACTAGGGGTGTCGGGCCTCAACATTGTAAGCAGAGTTCACTGAAGTCCCTGAGTGAAGTTTTCTCCGGTGTCCTTCGTCTACGTTCCTAAAATTTACTCTGCGGTTTCTGAGGACTCTGGGTTACGAACGGCCACCATTCACCGTTCTCCTTACACTCGTGCGTCTCCATCGACCTTAAAGGAAAGGGAGGACACGCAGATGCTGGCAGCTAAATTCAGCAGAGTTTGTCTCAACACAAAAGAGACAGCCCTGTGGGGACCCGTCTTCCATGGTATAACATTCCTAACGAATATGAAATCTTCCCATCGCAATGACAATATGAGAGAATTGCCACCGGTGGATTTGCCGGTGTGCCTATAAACATCTTCTTCAGGCCGTGAAGTAGTGAAGCACGGGAACCCAGGCGCTTCACCCTTTTTCCTAGACCAGTGAAACTTAAAGAGCCACTATTGACCTGTGAGACATGACGTTGCTGGAAGCATCCGTGTACAGAGGCATGGGAACCTCAAAGGAGTTTCTTCCGTGTGAAAATAACAACCAGGCTGAACTTCATGGCAGGGTTCCAGATTCCCAGGAATTCCACGGGCTGTATTGCTCAGAGATAGAACCTACTGCTTGGGGCACACTTAATCTGAAAAACTTGCTGGACTCACGGCTTTCCCAAAGACCCAAGATTCTCAAAGAGCGAGCGTGAGTTTGACGGAAAAACAAACTGCCGGTAGCGCCTTTTGACCTTGAAACCGGCAAGAAGGAAGATTTCCCTTAAACCATGAATCTCAGAAACATTGTGACAGTGAAGGAAAACCAGTGAGAGCAGATGTACTTCCCATAAACCAACACTTAAATTAGACCTCATACCTAAATCCTATCCTAAAAACAACCCTAATCCTAACCCTAAACAAGGTGAAAAGCTAACCCTAGGTGTAAACCTAAACAGAGATGTACCCTAAGCCTAGGTCTAACTGTATTCTCCTAACCTTAAAATTAACCCTAACCTAAGGTTCACCCTAAAGCAAGCCCTAACCATAACCGTATGTCTACCCTAAGGCTAACCCTAATCCTAACCCCAAATCTGATGTGAACATGCAGCTCCCCCTACAACTAACCTTACTCCTAACCGTCATCCTTCGCCTGAACCTAACTTAACTCTATCCCTCACCTTCAATCGAAGCCTCCATAGCACCGTTAATGTAATCCAATCCCTTAAACTAGACAGAGAGCTAAACTTAACCATAACCAAAACGGACGTAACACAAAAACCGTAAGCCTGAACCCAACTCTTAACCTCGCACACTGTCTAACCCTCACACAAATATTAACCCCAACCCATATCTAAACAGTCAAGTTTACCATAGGCCTAAATGAGACAATAGGTTCGCTCATCCTTAAGCACTAAACCCTACTCTTACCTTCCACCTCACACTGCCCCTACATTTGATCCTCAGACTTACCATAACCCGAATCCTCACACAGCCGTAACTCTAACGTGAACTCTCTGTCCCTAAACATGCCCAAATGCCTGTACCTATGCCCGTCTAAAGTTAAACCTAAACCGAACTCTTCTGTGCCACCATTTTTCAGCAGTTTAAAGAAGTACAGTGGGAAAGATTTTTCTGCAAGAAAGAAACGGCAGGCGGCGTGCCTGACTGAGAATATCATGCTGCACGAGCTCTTTGGCCTCAGATGCTAGAAGTGCCATGAGTGGGCACTATAAAGAAACGGGACTTTACTTTCTCCGTGATCATCAACCTTTGTGGATTCTCTTTGTTCTAGACGCCTGAAATAAAGACAGTTGTCCTGAGTCACCTAAACCACCACCGAGTGAGGCGCTGGAACTTGCCGGTATCAGAATTCCGAAGAAGGCTGAACGTCCACAATTAAATGGTCATTGCCCAGAAATGAAGCGCCAGCCGGATTAGCCTGGGAAACAAGCTTCCATTAGACAATGAAGATGTGAGAATCTGGTACGGCCACACTTCATGGTTTCCATAGATCCATGCTATTCCGTCTTGAATTTCAGTCCGAAAATGAAACCGCTGGAGCCTCTGTTCAGCAGGCCCTGGTGTAGCTCCCAGAGGCACAATGGTGCTCCTCTAGATTTTGGACGAAAAACGTTTTCACGGGAATAAGCAACCTTGATCAAGCCAGGTGGGTCTTGGAAAAACGAAATTGCTGCGTGTGCCTGGAATACTGACAAGCACTCACCTGTGTCACTCTATGGCGCATTCAGCACAGGAATCTGCATCGATTGAGCCAAGACAAAGGAAAGTTCAGGGAGGCAGCACCCGTGTAGAAAAGCATTTGTTCTTCAAAGAGGAGGCCAATATTGTGAAACGACATACCCATGGCAAATAGTTTTCATCGGCAGTTTCATGGAGCAATATTGCGGGGAGAGAAAAGGCACCACCTGAGGGAGGCACGCTCAAAAAAACTACGTAGGGCAGGAGACGGGTCGCCCCCAGGCACTAGGGGTGTCGGGCCTCAACATTGTTAGCAGAGTTCACTGAAGTCCCTGAGTGAAGTTTTCTCCGGTGTCCTTCGTCTACGTTCCTAAAATTTACTCTGCGGTTTCTGATGACTCTGGGTTACGAACGGCCACCATTCACCATTTTCCTTACACTCGTGCGTCTCCATCGACCTTAAAGGAAAGGGAGAACACGCAGATGCTGGCAGCTAAATTCAGCAGAGTTTGTCTCAACACAAAAGAGACAGCTCTGTGGGGACCCGTCTTCCATGGTAAAACATTCCTAACGAATAAGAAATCTTCCCATCCCAATGACAATATGAGAGAATTGCCACCGGTGGATTTGCCGATGTGCCTATAAACATCTTCAGGCCGTGAAGTAGTGAAGCACGGGAACCCAGGCGCTTCACCCTTTTTCCTAGACCAGTGAAACTTAAAGAGCCACTATTGACCTGTGAGACATGACGTTGCTGGAAGCATCAGTGTACAGAGGCATGGGAACCTCAAAGGAGTTTCTTCCGTGTGAAAATAACAACCAGGCTGAACATCATGGCAGGGTTCCAGATTCCCAGGAATTCCACGGGCTGTATTGCTCAGAGATAGAACCTACTGCTTGGGGCACACTTAATCTGAAAAACTTGCTGGACTCACGGCTTTCCCAAAGACCCAAGATTCTCAAAGAGCGAGCGTAAGTTTGACAGAAAAACAAACTGCCGGTAGCGCCTTTTGACCTTGAAACCGGCAAGAAGGAAGATTTCCCTTAAACCATGAATCTCAGAAACATTGTGACAGTGAAGGAAAACCAGTGAGAGCAGATGTACTTCCAATAATCCAACACTTAAATTAGACCTCATACCTAAATCCTATCCTAAAAACAACCCTACTCCTAATCCTAAACAAGGTGAAAAGCTAACCCTAGGTGTAAACCTAAACAGAGATGTACCCTAAGCCTAGGTCTAACTGTATTCTCCTAACCTTAAAATTAACCCTAACCTAAGGCTCACCCTAAAGCAAGCCCTAACCATAACCGTATGTCTACCCTAAGGCTAACCCTAATCCTAACCCCAAATCTGATGTGAACATGCAGCTCCCCCTACAACTAACCTTACTCCTAACCGTCATCCTTCGCCTGAACCTAACTTAACTCTATCCCTCACCTTCAATCGATACCTCAGTTTCACCGTTAATGTAAACCAATCCCTTAAACTAGACAGAGAGCTAAACTTAACCTTAATGACAACGGATGTAACACACAAACCGTAAGCCTGACCCCAACTCAACCTCGCACACCGTCGAACCCTCACACAAATATTAACCCCAACCCATATCTAAACAGTCAAGTTTACCATAAGCCTAAATGAGACAATAGGTTCGCTCATCCTTAAGCACTAAACCCTACTCTTACCTTCCACCTCACACTGCCCCTACATTTGATCCTCAGACTTACCATAACCCGAATCCTCACACAGCCGTAACTCTAACGTGAACTCTAACTCTGTCCCTAAACATGCCCAAATGCCTGTACCTATGCCCGTCTAAAGTTAAACCTAAACCGAAATCTTCTGTGCCACCATTTTGCAGCAGTTTAAAGAAGTACACTGGGAAAGATTTTTCTGCAAGAAAGAAACTGCAGGCGGCGTGCCTGAACTGAGAATATCATGCTGCACGAGCTCTTTGGCCTCAGATGCTAGAAGTGCCATGAGTGGGCACTATAAAGAAACGGGACTTTACTTTCTCCGTGATCATCAACCTTTGTGGATTCTCTTTGTTCTAGACGCCTGAAATAAAGACAGTTGTCCTGAGTCACCTAAACCTCCACCGAGTGGTCTTAGTGAGGCGCGGGAACTTGCCGGTATCAGAATTCCGAAGAAGGCTGAACGTCCACAATTAAATGGTCATTGCCCAGAAATGAAGCGCCAGCCGGATCAGCCTGGGAAACAAGCTTCCATTAGACAATGAAGATGTGAGAATCTGGTACGGCCACAGTTCACGGTTTCCATAGATCCATGCAATTCCGTGTTGAATTTCAGTCCGAAAATGAAACCGCTGGAGCCTCTGTTCAGCAGGCCCTGGTGTAGCTCCCAGAGGCACAATGGTGCTCCTCTAGAATTTGGACGAAAAACGTTTTCACGGGAATAAGCAACCTCGATCAAGCCAGGTGGGTCTTGGAAAAACGAAATTGCTGCGTGTGCCTGGAATACTGACAAGCACTCACCTGTATCACTCTATGGCGCATTCAGCACAGGAATCTGCATCGATTGAGCCAAGACAAAGGAAAGTTCAGGGAGGCAGCACCCGTGTAGAAATGCATTTGTTCTTCAACGAGGAGGCCAATATTGTGAAACGACATACCCATGGCAAATAGTTTTCATCGGCAGTTTCATGGAGCAATATTGCGGGGAGAGAAAAGGCACCACCTGAGGGAGGCACGCTCAAAAAAATTACTTAGGGCAGGAGACGGGTCGCCCCCGAAACTAGGGGTGTCGGGCCTCAACATTGTAAGCAGAGTTCACTGAAGTCCCTGAGTGAAGTTTTCTCCGGTGTCCTTCGTCTACGTTCCTAAAATTTACTCTGCGGTTTCTGAGGACTCTGGGTTACGAACGGCCACCATTCACCTTTCTCCTTACACTCGTGCGTCTCCATCGACCTTAAAGGAAAGGGAGAACACGCAGATGCTGGCAGCTAAATTCAGCAGAGTTTGTCTCAACACAAAAGAGACAGCTCTGTGGGGACCCGTCTTCCATGGTAAAACATTTCCTAACGAATAAGAAATCTTCCCATCGCAATGACAGTATGAGAATTGCCACCGGTGGATTTGCCGATGTGCCTATAAACATCTTCAGGCCATGAAGTAGTGAAGCACGGGAACCCAGGCGCTTCACCCTTTTCCCTAGACCAGTGAAACTTAAAGAGCCACTATTGACCTGTGAGACATGACGTTGCTGGAAGCAACAGTGTACAGAGGCATGGGAACCTCAAAGGAGTTTCTTCCGTGTGAAAATAACAACCAGGCTGAACTTCATGGCAGGGTTCCAGATTCCCAGGAATTCCACGGGCTGTATTGCTCAGAGATAGAACCTACTGCTTGGGGCACACTTAATCTGAAAAACTTGCTGGACTCACGGCTTTCCCAAAGACCCAAGATTCTCAAAGAGCGAGCGTAAGTTTGACAGAAAAACAAACTGCCGGTAGCGCCTTTTGACCTTGAAACCGGCAAGAAGGAAGATTTCCCTTAAACCATGAATCTCAGAAACATTGTGACAGTGAAGGAAAACCAGTGAGAGCAGATGTACTTCCAATAATCCAACACTTAAATTAGACCTCATACCTAAATCCTATCCTAAAAACAACCCTACTCCTAATCCTAAACAAGGTGAAAAGCTAACCCTAGGTGTAAACCTAAACAGAGATGTACCCTAAGCCTAGGTCTAACTGTATTCTCCTAACCTTAAAATTAACCCTAACCTAAGGCTCACCCTAAAGCAAGCCCTAACCATAACCGTATGTCTACCCTAAGGCTAACCCTAATCCTAACCCCAAATCTGATGTGAACATGCAGCTCCCCCTACAACTAACCTTACTCCTAACCGTCATCCTTCGCCTGAACCTAACTTAACTCTATCCCTCACCTTCAATCGATACCTCAGTTTCACCGTTAATGTAAACCAATCCCTTAAACTAGACAGAGAGCTAAACTTAACCTTAATGACAACGGATGTAACACACAAACCGTAAGCCTGACCCCAACTCAACCTCGCACACCGTCGAACCCTCACACAAATATTAACCCCAACCCATATCTAAACAGTCAAGTTTACCATAGGCCTAAATGAGACAATAGGTTCGCTCATCCTTAAGCACTAAACCCTACTCTTACCTTCCACCTCACACTGCCCCTACATTTGATCCTCAGACTTACCATAACCCGAATCCTCACACAGCCGTAACTCTAACGTGAACTCTAACTCTGTCCCTAAACATGCCCAAATGCCTGTACCTATGCCCGTCTAAAGTTAAACCTAAACCGAAATCTTCTGTGCCACCATTTTGCAGCAGTTTAAAGAAGTACACTGGGAAAGATTTTTCTGCAAGAAAGAAACTGCAGGCGGCGTGCCTGAACTGAGAATATCATGCTGCACGAGCTCTTTGGCCTCAGATGCTAGAAGTGCCATGAGTGGGCACTATAAAGAAACGGGACTTTACTTTCTCCGTGATCATCAACCTTTGTGGATTCTCTTTGTTCTAGACGCCTGAAATAAAGACAGTTGTCCTGAGTCACCTAAACCACCACCGAGTGAGGCGCTGGAACTTGCCGGTATCAGAATTCCGAAGAAGGCTGAACGTCCACAATTAAATGGTCATTGCCCAGAAATGAAGCGCCAGCCGGATTAGCCTGGGAAACAAGCTTCCATTAGACAATGAAGATGTGAGAATCTGGTACGGCCACACTTCATGGTTTCCATAGATCCATGCTATTCCGTCTTGAATTTCAGTCCGAAAATGAAACCGCTGGAGCCTCTGTTCAGCAGGCCCTGGTGTAGCTCCCAGAGGCACAATGGTGCTCCTCTAGATTTTGGACGAAAAACGTTTTCACGGGAATAAGCAACCTTGATCAAGCCAGGTGGGTCTTGGAAAAACGAAATTGCTGCGTGTGCCTGGAATACTGACAAGCACTCACCTGTGTCACTCTATGGCGCATTCAGCACAGGAATCTGCATCGATTGAGCCAAGACAAAGGAAAGTTCAGGGAGGCAGCACCCGTGTAGAAAAGCATTTGTTCTTCAAAGAGGAGGCCAATATTGTGAAACGACATACCCATGGCAAATAGTTTTCATCGGCAGTTTCATGGAGCAATATTGCGGGGAGAGAAAAGGCACCACCTGAGGGAGGCACGCTCAAAAAAACTACGTAGGGCAGGAGACGGGTCGCCCCCAGGCACTAGGGGTGTCGGGCCTCAACATTGTTAGCAGAGTTCACTGAAGTCCCTGAGTGAAGTTTTCTCCGGTGTCCTTCGTCTACGTTCCTAAAATTTACTCTGCGGTTTCTGATGACTCTGGGTTACGAACGGCCACCATTCACCATTTTCCTTACACTCATGCGTCTCCATCGACCTTAAAGGAAAGGGAGAACACGCAGATGCTGGCAGCTAAATTCAGCAGAGTTTGTCTCAACACAAAAGAGACAGCTCTGTGGGGACCCGTCTTCCATGGTAAAACATTTCCTAACGAATAAGAAATCTTCCCATCGCAATGACAGTAGAATTGCCACCGGTGGATTTGCCGATGTGCCTATAAACATCTTCTTCAGGCCATGAAGTAGTGAAGCACGGGAACCCAGGCGCTTCACCCTTTTCCCTAGACCAGTGAAACTTAAAGAGCCACTATTGACCTGTGAGACATGACGTTGCTGGAAGCATCAGTGTACAGAGGCATGGGAACCTCAAAGGAGTTTCTTCCGTGTGAAAATAACAACCAGGCTGAACTTCATGGCCGGGTTCCAGATTCCCAGGAATTCCACGGGCTGTATTGCACAGAGATAGAACCTACTGCTTGGGGCACACTTAATCTGAAAAACTTGCTGGACTCACGGCTTTCCCAAAGACCCAAGATTCTCAAAGAGCGAGCGTAAGTTTGACGGAAAAACAAACTGCCGGTAGCGCCTTTTGACCTTGAAACCGGCAAGACGGAAGATTTCCCTTAAACCATGAATCTCAGAAACATCGTGACAGTGAAGGAAAACCAGTGAGAGCAGATGTACTTCCAATAATCCAACACTTAAATTAGACCTCATACCTAAATCCTATCCTAAAAACAACCCTAATCCTAACCCTAAACAAGGTGAAAAGCTAACCCTAGGTGTAAACCTAAACAGAGATGTACCATAAGCCTAGGTCTAACTGTATTCTCCTAACCTTAAAATTAACCCTAACCTAAGGCTCACCCTAAAGCAAGCCCTAACCATAACCGTATGTCTACCCTAAGGCTAACCCTAATCCTAACCCCAAATCTGATGTGAACATGCAGCTCCCCCTACAACTAACCTTACTCCTAACCGTCATCCTTCGCCTGAACCTAACTTAACTCTATCCCTCACCTTCAATCGAAGCCTCCATAGCACCGTTAATGTAATCCAATCCCTTAAACTAGACAGAGAGCTAAACTTAACTATAACCAAAACGGACGTAACACACAAACCGTAAGCCTGAACCCAACTCTTAACCTCGCACACTGTCTAACCCTCACACAAATATTAACCCCAACCCATATCTAAACAGTCAAGTTTACCATAGGCCTAAATGAGACAATAGGTTCGCTCATCCTTAAGCACTAAACCCTACTCTTACCTTCCACCTCACACTGCCCCTACATTTGATCCTCAGACTTACCATAACCCGAATCTTCACACAGCCGTAACTCTAACGTGAACTCTAACTCTGTCCCTAAACATGCCCAAATGCCTGTACCTATGCCCGTCTAAAGTTAAACCTAAACCGAAATCTTCTGTGCCACCATTTTGCAGCAGTTTAAAGAAGTACACTGGGAAAGATTTTTCTGCAAGAAAGAAACTGCAGGCGGCGTGCCTGAACTGAGAATATCATGCTGCATGAGCTCTTTGGCCTCAGGTGCTAGAAGTGCCATGAGTGGGCACTATAAAGAAACGGGACTTTACTTTCTCCGTGATCATCAACCTTTGTGGATTCTCTTTGTTCTAGACGCCTGAAATAAAGACAGTTGTCCTGAGTCACCTAAACCTCCACCGAGTGGTCTTAGTGAGGCGCGGGATCTTGCCGGTATCAGAATTCCGAAGAAGGCTGAACGTCCACAATTAAATGGTCATTGCCCAGAAATGAAGCGCCAGCCGGATCAGCCTGGGAAACAAGCTTCTATTAGACAATGAAGATGTGAGAATCTCGTACGGCCACACTTCATGGTTTCCATAGATCCATGCAATTCCGTGTTGAATTTCAGTCCGAAAATGAAACCGCTGGAGCCTCTGTTCAGCAGGCCCGGGGGTAGCTCCCAGAGGCACAATGGTGCTCCTCTAGAACTTGGACGAAAAACGTTTTCACGGGAATAAGCAACCTTGATCAAGCCAGGTGGGTCTTGAAAAAACGAAATTGCTGCGTGTGCCTGGAATACTGACAAGCACTCACCTGTATCACTCTATGGCGCATTCAGCACAGGAATCTGCATCGATTGAGCCAAGACAAAGGAAAGTTCAGGGAGGCAGCACCCGTGTAGAAACGCATTTGTTCTTCAACGAGGAGGCCAATATTGTGAAACGACATACCCATGGCAAATAGTTTTCATCGGCAGTTTCATGGAGCAATATTGCGGGGAGAGAAAAGGCACCACCTGAGGGAGGCACGCTCAAAAAAATTTCGTAGGGCAGGAGACGGGTCGCCCCCAGGCACTACGGGTGTCGGGCCTCAACATTGTAAGCAGAGTTCACTGAAGTCCCTGAGTGAAGTTTCCTCCGGTGTCCTTCGTCTACGTTCCTAAAATTTACTCTGCGGTTTCTGATGACTCTGGGTTACGAACGGACATCATTCACCGTTCTCCTTACACTAGTGCGTCTCCATCGACCTTAAAGGAAAGGGAGGACATGCAGATGCTGGCAGCTAAATTCAGCAGAGTTTGTCTCAACACAAAAGAGACAGCTCTGTGGGGACCCGTCTTCCATGGTAAAACATTCCTAACGAATAAGAAATCTTCCCATCCCAATGACAATATGAGAGAATTGCCACCGGTGGATTTGCCGATGTGCCTATAAACATCTTCAGGCCGTGAAGTAGTGAAGCACGGGAACCCAGGCGCTTCACCCTTTTTCCTAGACCAGTGAAACTTAAAGAGCCACTATTGACCTGTGAGACATGACGTTGCTGGAAGCATCAGTGTACAGAGGCATGGGAACCTCAAAGGAGTTTCTTCCGTGTGAAAATAACAACCAGGCTGAACATCATGGCAGGGTTCCAGATTCCCAGGAATTCCACGGGCTGTATTGCTCAGAGATAGAACCTACTGCTTGGGGCACACTTAATCTGAAAAACTTGCTGGACTCACGGCTTTCCCAAAGACCCAAGATTCTCAAAGAGCGAGCGTAAGTTTGACAGAAAAACAAACTGCCGGTAGCGCCTTTTGACCTTGAAACCGGCAAGAAGGAAGATTTCCCTTAAACCATGAATCTCAGAAACATTGTGACAGTGAAGGAAAACCAGTGAGAGCAGATGTACTTCCAATAATCCAACACTTAAATTAGACCTCATACCTAAATCCTATCCTAAAAACAACCCTACTCCTAATCCTAAACAAGGTGAAAAGCTAACCCTAGGTGTAAACCTAAACAGAGATGTACCCTAAGCCTAGGTCTAACTGTATTCTCCTAACCTTAAAATTAACCCTAACCTAAGGCTCACCCTAAAGCAAGCCCTAACCATAACCGTATGTCTACCCTAAGGCTAACCCTAATCCTAACCCCAAATCTGATGTGAACATGCAGCTCCCCCTACAACTAACCTTACTCCTAACCGTCATCCTTCGCCTGAACCTAACTTAACTCTATCCCTCACCTTCAATCGATACCTCAGTTTCACCGTTAATGTAAACCAATCCCTTAAACTAGACAGAGAGCTAAACTTAACCTTAATGACAACGGATGTAACACACAAACCGTAAGCCTGACCCCAACTCAACCTCGCACACCGTCGAACCCTCACACAAATATTAACCCCAACCCATATCTAAACAGTCAAGTTTACCATAAGCCTAAATGAGACAATAGGTTCGCTCATCCTTAAGCACTAAACCCTACTCTTACCTTCCACCTCACACTGCCCCTACATTTGATCCTCAGACTTACCATAACCCGAATCCTCACACAGCCGTAACTCTAACGTGAACTCTAACTCTGTCCCTAAACATGCCCAAATGCCTGTACCTATGCCCGTCTAAAGTTAAACCTAAACCGAAATCTTCTGTGCCACCATTTTGCAGCAGTTTAAAGAAGTACACTGGGAAAGATTTTTCTGCAAGAAAGAAACTGCAGGCGGCGTGCCTGAACTGAGAATATCATGCTGCACGAGCTCTTTGGCCTCAGATGCTAGAAGTGCCATGAGTGGGCACTATAAAGAAACGGGACTTTACTTTCTCCGTGATCATCAACCTTTGTGGATTCTCTTTGTTCTAGACGCCTGAAATAAAGACAGTTGTCCTGAGTCACCTAAACCTCCACCGAGTGGTCTTAGTGAGGCGCGGGAACTTGCCGGTATCAGAATTCCGAAGAAGGCTGAACGTCCACAATTAAATGGTCATTGCCCAGAAATGAAGCGCCAGCCGGATCAGCCTGGGAAACAAGCTTCCATTAGACAATGAAGATGTGAGAATCTGGTACGGCCACAGTTCACGGTTTCCATAGATCCATGCAATTCCGTGTTGAATTTCAGTCCGAAAATGAAACCGCTGGAGCCTCTGTTCAGCAGGCCCTGGTGTAGCTCCCAGAGGCACAATGGTGCTCCTCTAGAATTTGGACGAAAAACGTTTTCACGGGAATAAGCAACCTCGATCAAGCCAGGTGGGTCTTGGAAAAACGAAATTGCTGCGTGTGCCTGGAATACTGACAAGCACTCACCTGTATCACTCTATGGCGCATTCAGCACAGGAATCTGCATCGATTGAGCCAAGACAAAGGAAAGTTCAGGGAGGCAGCACCCGTGTAGAAATGCATTTGTTCTTCAACGAGGAGGCCAATATTGTGAAACGACATACCCATGGCAAATAGTTTTCATCGGCAGTTTCATGGAGCAATATTGCGGGGAGAGAAAAGGCACCACCTGAGGGAGGCACGCTCAAAAAAATTACTTAGGGCAGGAGACGGGTCGCCCCCGAAACTAGGGGTGTCGGGCCTCAACATTGTAAGCAGAGTTCACTGAAGTCCCTGAGTGAAGTTTTCTCCGGTGTCCTTCGTCTACGTTCCTAAAATTTACTC
The DNA here is from genome assembly GCF_050624435.1 of Tenrec ecaudatus. NCBI lineage: Eukaryota > Metazoa > Chordata > Mammalia > Afrosoricida > Tenrecidae > Tenrec > Tenrec ecaudatus. The sequence goes on along the minus strand of NW_027459540.1, from coordinate 89,633 downwards.
TGCGGTTTCTGAGGACTCTGGGTTACGAACGGCCACCATTCACCTTTCTCCTTACACTCGTGCGTCTCCATCGACCTTAAAGGAAAGGGAGAACACGCAGATGCTGGCAGCTAAATTCAGCAGAGTTTGTCTCAACACAAAAGAGACAGCTCTGTGGGGACCCGTCTTCCATGGTAAAACATTTCCTAACGAATAAGAAATCTTCCCATCGCAATGACAGTATGAGAATTGCCACCGGTGGATTTGCCGATGTGCCTATAAACATCTTCAGGCCATGAAGTAGTGAAGCACGGGAACCCAGGCGCTTCACCCTTTTCCCTAGACCAGTGAAACTTAAAGAGCCACTATTGACCTGTGAGACATGACGTTGCTGGAAGCAACAGTGTACAGAGGCATGGGAACCTCAAAGGAGTTTCTTCCGTGTGAAAATAACAACCAGGCTGAACTTCATGGCAGGGTTCCAGATTCCCAGGAATTCCACGGGCTGTATTGCTCAGAGATAGAACCTACTGCTTGGGGCACACTTAATCTGAAAAACTTGCTGGACTCACGGCTTTCCCAAAGACCCAAGATTCTCAAAGAGCGAGCGTAAGTTTGACGGAAAAACAAACTGCCGGTAGCGCCTTTTGACCTTGAAACCGGCAAGAAGGAAGATTTCCCTTAAACCATGAATCTCAGAAACATTGTGACAGTGAAGGAAAACCAGTGAGAGCAGATGTACTTCCAATAATCCAACACTTAAATTAGACCTCATACCTAAATCCTATCCTAAAAACAACCCTACTCCTAATCCTAAACAAGGTGAAAAGCTAACCCTAGGTGTAAACCTAAACAGAGATGTACCCTATGCCTAGGTCTAACTGTATTCTCCTAACCTTAAAATTAACCGTAACCTAAGGCTCACCCTAAAGCAAGCCCTAACCATAACCGTATGTCTACCCTAAGGCTAACCCTAATCCTAACCCCAAATCTGATGTGAACATGCAGCTCCCCCTACAACTAACCTTACTCCTAACCGTCATCCTTCGCCTGAACCTAACTTAACTCTATCCCTCACCTTCAATCGATACCTCAGTTTCACCGTTAATGTAAACCAATCCCTTAAACTAGACAGAGAGCTAAACTTAACCTTAATGACAACGGATGTAACACACAAACCGTAAGCCTGACCCCAACTCAACCTCGCACACCGTCGAACCCTCACACAAATATTAACCCCAACCCATATCTATACAGTCAAGTTTACCATAAGCCTAAATGAGACAATAGGTTCGCTCATCCTTAAGCACTAAACCCTACTCTTACCTTCCACCTCACACTGCCCCTACATTTGATCCTCAGACTTACCATAACCCGAATCCTCACACAGCCGTAACTCTAACGTGAACTCTAACTCTGTCCCTAAACATGCCCAAATGCCTGTACCTATGCCCGTCTAAAGTTAAACCTAAACCGAAATCTTCTGTGCCACCATTTTGCAGCAGTTTAAAGAAGTACACTGGGAAAGATTTTTCTGCAAGAAAGAAACTGCAGGCGGCGTGCCTGAACTGAGAATATCATGCTGCACGAGCTCTTTGGCCTCAGATGCTAGAAGTGCCATGAGTGGGCACTATAAAGAAACGGGACTTTACTTTCTCCGTGATCATCAACCTTTGTGGATTCTCTTTGTTCTAGACGCCTGAAATAAAGACAGTTGTCCTGAGTCACCTAAACCTCCACCGAGTGGTCTTAGTGAGGCGCGGGAACTTGCCGGTATCAGAATTCCGAAGAAGGCTGAACGTCCACAATTAAATGGTCATTGCCCAGAAATGAAGCGCCAGCCGGATCAGCCTGGGAAACAAGCTTCCATTAGACAATGAAGATGTGAGAATCTGGTACGGCCACAGTTCACGGTTTCCATAGATCCATGCAATTCCGTGTTGAATTTCAGTCCGAAAATGAAACCGCTGGAGCCTCTGTTCAGCAGGCCCTGGTGTAGCTCCCAGAGGCACAATGGTGCTCCTCTAGAATTTGGACGAAAAACGTTTTCACGGGAATAAGCAACCTCGATCAAGCCAGGTGGGTCTTGGAAAAACGAAATTGCTGCGTGTGCCTGGAATACTGACAAGCACACGCGTGTGTCACTCCAAGGCGCATTCAGCACAGGAATCTGCATCGATTGAGCCAAGACAAAGGAAAGTTCAGGGAGGCAGCACCCGTGTAGAAAAGCATTTGTTCTTCAAAGAGGAGGCCAATATTGTGAAACGACATACCCATGGCAAATAGTTTTCATCGGCAGTTTCATGGAGCAATATTGCGGGGAGAGAAAAGGCACCACCTGAGGGAGGCACGCTCAAAAAAATTACTTAGGGCAGGAGACGGGTCGCCCCCGAAACTAGGGGTGTCGGGCCTCAACATTGTAAGCAGAGTTCACTGAAGTCCCTGAGTGAAGTTTTCTCAGGTGTCCTTCGTCTACGTTCCTAAAATTTACTCTGCGGTTTCTGATGACTCTGGGTTACGAACGGCCACCATTCACCTTTCTCCTTACACTCGTGCGTCTCCATCGACCTTAAAGGAAAGGGAGAACACGCAGATGCTGGCAGCTAAATTCAGCAGAGTTTGTCTCAACACAAAAGAGACAGCTCTGTGGGGACCCGTCTTCCATGGTAAAACATTTCCTAACGAATAAGAAATCTTCCCATCGCAATGACAGTATGAGAATTGCCACCGGTGGATTTGCCGATGTGCCTATAAACATCTTCTTCAGGCCATGAAGTAGTGAAGCACGGGAACCCAGGCGCTTCACCCTTTTCCCTAGACCAGTGAAACTTAAAGAGCCACTATTGACCTGTGAGACATGACGTTGCTGGAAGCAACAGTGTACAGAGGCATGGGAACCTCAAAGGAGTTTCTTCCGTGTGAAAATAACAACCAGGCTGAACTTCATGGCAGGGTTCCAGATTCCCAGGAATTCCACGGGCTGTATTGCTCAGAGATAGAACCTACTGCTTGGGGCACACTTAATCTGAAAAACTTGCTGGACTCACGGCTTTCCCAAAGACCCAAGATTCTCAAAGAGCGAGCGTAAGTTTGACGGAAAAACAAACTGCCGGTAGCGCCTTTTGACCTTGAAACCGGCAAGAAGGAAGATTTCCCTTAAACCATGAATCTCAGAAACATTGTGACAGTGAAGGAAAACCAGTGAGAGCAGATGTACTTCCAATAATCCAACACTTAAATTAGACCTCATACCTAAATCCTATCCTAAAAACAACCCTAATCCTAACCCTAAACAAGGTGAAAAGCTAACCCTAGGTGTAAACCTAAACAGAGATGTACCCTAAGCCTAGGTCTAACTGTATTCTCCTAACATTAAAATTAACCCTAACCTAAGGCTCACCCTAAAGCAAGCCCTAACCATAACCGTATGTCTACCCTAAGGCTAACCCTAATCCTAACCACAAATCTGATGTGAACATGCAGCTCCCCCTACAACTAACCTTACTCCTAACCGTCATCCTTCGCCTGAACCTAACTTAACTCTATCCCTCACCTTCAATCGAAGCCTCCATAGCACCGTTAATGTAATCCAATCCCTTAAACTAGACAGAGAGCTAAACTTAACTATAACCAAAACGGACGTAACACACAAACCGTAAGACTGAACCCAACTCTTAACCTCGCACACTGTCTAACCCTCACACAAATATTAACCCCAACCCATATCTAAACAGTCAAGTTTACCATAGGCCTAAATGAGACAATAGGTTCGCTCATCCTTAAGCACTAAACCCTACTCTTACCTTCCACCTCACACTGCCCCTACATTTGATCCTCAGACTTACCATAACCCGAATCCTCACACAGCCGTAACTCTAACGTGAACTCTAACTCTGTCCCTAAACATGCCCAAATGCCTGTACCTATGCCCGTCTAAAGTTAAACCTAAACCAAAATCTTCTGTGCCACCATTTTGCAGCAGTTTAAAGAAGTACACTGGGAAAGATTTTTCTGCATGCAAGAAAGAGCAGGCGGCGTGCCTGAACTGAGAATATCATGCTGCACGAGCTCTTTGGCCTCAGATGCTAGAAGTGCCATGAGTGGGAACTATAAAGAAACGGGACTTTACTTTCTCCATGATCATCAACCTTTGTGGATTCTCTTTGTTCTAGACGCCTGAAATAAAGACAGTTGTCCTGAGTCACCTAAACCTTCACCGAGTGGTCTTAGTGAGGCGCGGGAACATGCCGGTATCAGAGAATTCCGAAGAAGGCTGAACGTCCACAATTAAATGGTCATTGCCCAGAAATGAAGCGCCAGCCGGATCAGCCTGGGAAACAAGCTTCCATTAGACAATGAAGATGTGAGAATCTGGTACGGCCACAGTTCACGGTTTCCATAGATCCATGCAATTCCGTGTTGAATTTCAGTCCGAAAATGAAACCGCTGGAGCCTCTGTTCAGCAGGCCCTGGTGTAGCTCCCAGAGGCACAATGGTGCTCCTCTAGAATTTGGACGAAAAACGTTTTCACGGGAATAAGCAACCTCGATCAAGCCAGGTGGGTCTTGGAAAAACGAAATTGCTGCGTGTGCCTGGAATACTGACAAGCACACACGTGTGTCACTCCATGGCGCATTCAGCACAGGAATCTGCATCGATTGAGCCAAGACAAAGGAAAGTTCAGGGAGGCAGCACCCGTGTAGAAAAGCATTTGTTCTTCAAAGAGGCCAATATTGTGAAACGACATACCCATGGCAAATAGTTTTCATCGGCAGAGTTTCATGGAGCAATATTGCGGGGAGAGAAAAGGCACCACCTGAGGGAGGCACGCTCAAAAAAACTACGTAGGGCAGGAGACGGGTCGCCCCCGGCACTAGGGGTGTCGGGCCTCAACATTGTAAGCAGAGTTCACTGAAGTCCCTGAGTGAAGTTTTCTCCAGTATCCTACGTCTACGTTCCTAAAATTTACTCTGCGGTTTCTGATGACTCTGGGTTACGAACGGCCACCATTCACCTTTCTCCTTACACTCGTGCGTCTCCATCAACCATAAAGGAAAGGGAGGACACGCAGATGCTGGCAGCTAAATTCAGCAGAGTTTGTCTCAACACAAAAGAGAGCTCTGTGGGGACCCGTCTTCCATGGTAAAACATTTCCTAACGTATAAGAAATCTTCCCATCGCAATGACAATATGAGAGAATTGTCACCGGTGGATTTGCCGATGTGCCTACAAACATCTTCCGGCCATGAAGTAGTGAAGCATGGGAACCCAGGCGCTTCACCCTTTTTCCTAGACCAGTGAAACTTAAAGAGCCACTATTGACCTGTGTGACATGACGTTGCTGGAAGCATCAGTGTACAGAGGCATGGGAATCTCAAAGGAGTTTCTTCCGTGTGAAAATAACAACCAGGCTGAACTTCATGGCAGGGTTCCAGATTCCCAGGAATTCCACGTGCTGTATTGCTCAGGGATAGAACCTACTGCTTGGGGCACACTTAATATGAAAAGCTTGCTGGACTCACGGCTTTCCCAAAGACCCATGATTCTCAAAGAGCGAGCGTAAGTTTGACGGAAAAAAACAAACTGCCGGTGGTGCCTTTTTAACCTTGAAACCGGCAAGAAGCAAGATTTCTCTTAAACCTTGAATCTCAGAAATATTTTGATCGTGAAGGAAAACCAGTGAGAGCAGATGTACTTCCAATAATCCAACACTTAAATTAAACCTCAAACCTAAATCCTATCCTAAAACCAACCCTAATCCTAACCCTAACCTAGGTGAAAACCTAACCCTAGGTCTGAACCTAAACAGAGATGTAACCCTAAGCCTAGGTCTAACTCTGTAAACTCCTAAACTTAAACTTAACCCTAACCTAAGGCTCACCCGAAACCAAGCCCTAACGCTAACCGTATGTCTACCCTAAGGCTACGCCTAATCCTAACCCCAAATCTGATGTGAACATGCAGTTCCCCTTACAACTAACCTTACTCCTAACCGTCATCCTTCGCCTGAACCTAACTTAACTCTATCCCTCACCTTCAATCGATACCTCAATTTCACCGTTAATGTAAACCAATCCCTTAAACTAGACAGAGAGCTAAACTTAACCTTAATGAAAACGGATGTAACACACAAACCGTAAGCCTGACCCCCAACTCAACCTCGCACACCGTCGAACCCTCACACAAATATTAACCCCAACCCATATCTAAACAGTCAAGTTTACCATAAGCCTAAATGAGACAATAGGTTCGCTCATCCTTAAGCACTAAACCCTACTCTTACCTTCCACCTCACACTGCCCCTACATTTGATCCTCAGACTTACCATAACCCCAATCCTCACACAGCCGTAACTCTAACCTGAACTCTAACTCTGTCCCTAAACATGCCCAGATGCCTGTACCTATGCCCGTCTAAAGTTAAACCTAAACCGAAATCTTCTGTGCCACCATTTTGCAGCAGTTTAAAGAAGTACACTGGGAAAGATTTTTCTGCAAGAAAGAAACTGCAGGCGGCGTGCCTGAACTGAGAATATCATGCTGCACGAGCTCTTTGGCCTCAGATGCTTGAAGTGCCATGAGTGGGAAGTATAAAGAAACAGGACTTTACTTTCTCCGTGATCATCAACCTTTGTGGATTCTCTTTGTTCTAGACGCCTGAAATAAAGACAGTTGTCCTGAGTCACCTAAACCTCCACCGAGTGAGGCGCTGGAACTTGCCGGTATCAGAATTCCGAAGAAGGCTGAACGTCCACAATTAAATGGTCATTGCCCAGAAATGAAGCGCCAGCCGGATCAGCCTGGGAAACAAGCTTCCATTAGACAATGAAGATGTGAGAATCTGGTACGGCCACAGTTCACGGTTTCCATAGATCCATGCAATTCCGTGTTGAATTTCAGTCCGAAAATGAAACCGCTGGAGCCTCTGTTCAGCAGGCCCTGGTGTAGCTCCCAGAGGCACAATGGTGCTCCTCTAGAATTTGGACGAAAAACGTTTTCACGGGAATAAGCAACCTCGATCAAGCCAGGTGGGTCTTGGAAAAACGAAATTGCTGCGTGTGCCTGGAATACTGACAAGCACACGCGTGTGTCACTCCAAGGCGCATTCAGCACAGGAATCTGCATCGATTGAGCCAAGACAAAGGAAAGTTCAGGGAGGCAGCACCCGTGTAGAAAAGCATTTGTTCTTCAAAGAGGAGGCCAATATTGTGAAACGACATACCCATGGCAAATAGTTTTCATCGGCAGTTTCATGGAGCAATATTGCGGGGAGAGAAAAGGCACCACCTGAGGGAGGCACGCTCAAAAAAATTACTTAGGGCAGGAGACGGGTCGCCCCCGAAACTAGGGGTGTCGGGCCTCAACATTGTAAGCAGAGTTCACTGAAGTCCCTGAGTGAAGTTTTCTCCGGTGTCCTTCGTCTACGTTCCTAAAATTTACTCTGCGGTTTCTGATGACTCTGGGTTACGAACGGCCACCATTCACCTTTCTCCTTACACTCGTGCGTCTCCATCGACCTTAAAGGAAAGGGAGAACACGCAGATGCTGGCAGCTAAATTCAGCAGAGTTTGTCTCAACACAAAAGAGACAGCTCTGTGGGGACCCGTCTTCCATGGTAAAACATTTCCTAACGAATAAGAAATCTTCCCATCGCAATGACAGTATGAGAATTGCCACCGGTGGATTTGCCGATGTGCCTATAAACATCTTCTTCAGGCCATGAAGTAGTGAAGCACGGGAACCCAGGCGCTTCACCCTTTTCCCTAGACCAGTGAAACTTAAAGAGCCACTATTGACCTGTGAGACATGACGTTGCTGGAAGCATCAGTGTATAGAGGCATGGGAACCTCAAAGGAGTTTCTTCCGTGTGAAAATAACAACCAGGCTGAACTTCATGGCAGGGTTCCAGATTCCCAGGAATTCCACGGGCTGTATTGCTCAGAGATAGAACCTACTGCTTGGGGCACACTTAATCTGAAAAACTTGCTGGACTCACGGCTTTCCCAAAGACCCAAGATTCTCAAAGAGCGAGCGTAAGTTTGACGGAAAAACAAACTGCCGGTAGCGCCTTTTGACCTTGAAACCGGCAAGAAGGAAGATTTCCCTTAAACCATGAATCTCAGAAACATTGTGACAGTGAAGGAAAACCAGTGAGAGCAGATGTACTTCCAATAATCCAACACTTAAATTAGACCTCATACCTAAATCCTATCCTAAAAACAACCCTAATCCTAACCCTAAACAAGGTGAAAAGCTAACCCTAGGTGTAAACCTAAACAGAGATGTACCCTAAGCCTAGGTCTAACTGTATTCTCCTAACCTTAAAATTAACCGTAACCTAAGGCTCACCCTAAAGCAAGCCCTAACCATAACCGTATGTCTACCCTAAGGCTAACCCTAATCCTAACCCCAAATCTGATGTGAACATGCAGCTCCCCCTACAACTAACCTTACTCCTAACCGTCATCCTTCGCCTGAACCTAACTTAACTCTATCCCTCACCTTCAATCGAAGCCTCCATAGCACCGTTAATGTAATCCAATCCCTTAAACTAGACAGAGAGCTAAACTTAACCATAACCAAAACGGACGTAACACACAAACCGTAAGCCTGAACCCAACTCTTAACCTCGCACACTGTCTAACCGTCACACAAATATTAACCCCAACCCATATCTAAACAGTCATGTTTACCATAGGCCTAAATGAGACAATAGGTTCGCTCATCCTTAAGCACTAAACCCTACTCTTACCTTCCACCTCACACTGCCCCTACATTTGATCCTCAGACTTACCATAACCCGAATCCTCACACAGCCGTAACTCTAACCTGAACTCTAACTCTGTCCCTAAACATGCCCAAATGCCTGTACCTATGCCCGTCTAAAGTTAAACCTAAACCGAAATCTTCTGTGCCACCATTTTGCAGCAGTTTAAAGAAGTACACTGGGAAAGATTTTTCTGCAAGAAAGAAACTGCAGGCGGCGTGCCTGACTGAGAATATCATGCTGCACGAGCTCTTTGGCCTCAGATGCTAGAAGTGCCATGAGTGGGCACTATAAAGAAACGGGACTTTACTTTCTCCGTGATCATCAACCTTTGTGGATTCTCTTTGTTCTAGACGCCTGAAATAAAGACAGTTGTCCTGAGTCACCTAAACCACCACCGAGTGGTCTTAGTGAGGCGCGGGAACTTGCCGGTATCAGAATTCCGAAGAAGGCTGAACGTCCACAATTAAATGGTCATTGCCCAGAAATGAAGCGCCAGCCGGATCAGCCTGGGAAACAAGCTTCCATTAGACAATGAAGATGTGAGAATCTGGTACGGCCACAGTTCACGGTTTCCATAGATCCATGCAATTCCGTGTTGAATTTCAGTCCGAAAATGAAACCGCTGGAGCCTCTGTTCAGCAGGCCCTGGTGTAGCTCCCAGAGGCACAATGGTGCTCCTCTAGAATTTGGACGAAAAACGTTTTCACGGGAATAAGCAACCTCGATCAAGCCAGGTGGGTCTTGGAAAAACGAAATTGCTGCGTGTGCCTGGAATACTGACAAGCACACGCGTGGGTCACTCCAAGGCGCATTCAGCACAGGAATCTGCATCGATTGAGCCAAGACAAAGGAAAGTTCAGGGAGGCAGCACCCGTGTAGAAAAGCATTTGTTCTTCAAAGAGGAGGCCAATATTGTGAAACGACATACCCATGGCAAATAGTTTTCATCGGCAGTTTCATGGAGCAATATTGCGGGGAGAGAAAAGGCACCACCTGAGGGAGGCACGCTCAAAAAAAACTACGTAGGGCAGGAGACGGGTCGCCCCCGAAACTAGGGGTGTCGGGCCTCAACATTGTAAGCAGAGTTCACTGAAGTCCCTGAGTGAAGTTTTCTCCGGTGTCCTTCGTCTACGTTCCTAAAATTTACTCTGCGGTTTCTGATGACTCTGGGTTACGAACGGCCACCATTCACCTTTCTCCTTACACTCGTGCGTCTCCATCGACCTTAAAGGAAAGGGAGAACACGCAGATGCTGGCAGCTAAATTCAGCAGTTTGTCTCAACACAAAAGAGACAGCTCTGTGGGGACCCGTCTTCCATGGTAAAACATTTCCTAACGAATAAGAAATCTTCCCATCGCAATGACAGTATGAGAATTGCCACCGGTGGATTTGCCGATGTGCCTATAAACATCTTCTTCAGGCCATGAAGTAGTGAAGCACGGGAACCCAGGCGCTTCACCCTTTTCCCTAGACCAGTGAAACTTAAAGAGCCACTATTGACCTGTGAGACATGACGTTGCTGGAAGCATCAGTGTACAGAGGCATGGGAACCTCAAAGGAGTTTCTTCCGTGTGAAAATAACAACCAGGCTGAACTTCATGGCAGGGTTCCAGATTCCCAGGAATTCCACGGGCTGTATTGCTCAGAGATAGAACCTACTGCTTGGGGCACACTTAATCTGAAAAACTTGCTGGACTCACGGCTTTCCCAAAGACCCAAGATTCTCAAAGAGCGAGCGTAAGTTTGACGGAAAAACAAACTGCCGGTAGCGCCTTTTGACCTTGAAACCGGCAAGAAGGAAGATTTCCCTTAAACCATGAATCTCAGAAACATCGTGACAGTGAAGGAAAACCAGTGAGAGCAGATGTACTTCCAATAATCCAACACTTAAATTAGACCTCATACCTAAATCCTATCCTAAAAACAACCCTAATCCTAACCCTAAACAAGGTGAAAAGCTAACCCTAGGTGTAAACCTAAACAGAGATGTACCCTAAGCCTAGGTCTAACTGTATTCTCCTAACCTTAAAATTAACCCTAACCTAAGGCTCACCCTAAAGCAAGCCCTAACCATAACCGTATGTCTACCCTAAGGCTAACCCTAATCCTAACCCCAAATCTGATGTGAACATGCAGCTCCCCCTACAACTAACCTTACTCCTAACCGTCATCCTTCGCCTGAACCTAACTTAACTCTATCCCTCACCTTCAATCGAAGCCTCTTTAGCACCGTTAATGTAATCCAATCCCTTAAACTAGACAGAGAGCTAAACTTAACCATAACCAAAACGGACGTAACACACAAACCGTAAGCCTGAACCCAACTCTTAACCTCGCACACTGTCTAACCGTCACACAAATATTAACCCCAACCCATATCTAAACAGTCAAGTTTACCATAGGCCTAAATGAGACAATAGGTTCGCTCATCCTTAAGCACTAAACCCTACTCTTACCTTCCACCTCACACTGCCCCTACATTTGATCCTCAGACTTACCATAACCCGAATCCTCACACAGCCGTAACTCTAACGTGAACTCTAACTCTGTCCCTAAACATGCCCAAATGCCTGTACCTATGCCCGTCTAAAGTTAAACCTAAACCGAACTCTTCTGTGCCACCATTTTTCAGCAGTTTAAAGAAGTACAGTGGGAAAGATTTTTCTGCAAGAAAGAAACTGCAGGCGGCGTGCCTGACTGAGAATATCATGCTGCACGAGCTCTTTGGCCTCAGATGCTAGAAGTGCCATGAGTGGGCACTATAAAGAAACGGGACTTTACTTTCTCCGTGATCATCAACTTTTGTGGATTCTCTTTGTTCTAGACGCCTGAAATAAAGACAGTTGTCCTGAGTCACCTAAACCACCACCGAGTGGTCTTAGTGAGGCGCGGGAACTTGCCGGTATCAGAATTCCGAAGAAGGCTGAACGTCCACAATTAAATGGTCATTGCCCAGAAATGAAGCGCCAGCCGGATCAGCCTGGGAAACAAGCTTCCATTAGACAATGAAGATGTGAGAATCTGGTACGGCCACACTTCATGGTTTCCATAGATCCATGCAATTCCGTCTTGAATTTCAGTCCGAAAATGAAACCGCTGGAGCCGCTGTTCAGCAGGCCCTGGTGTAGCTCCCAGAGGCACAATGGTGCTCCTCTAGATTTTGGACGAAAAACGTTTTCACGGGAATAAGCAACCTTGATCAAGCCAGGTGGGTCTTGGAAAAACGAAATTGCTGCGTGTGCCTGGAATACTGACAAGCACTCACCTGTGTCACTCTATGGCGCATTCAGCACAGGAATCTGCATCGATTGAGCCAAGACAAAGGAAAGTTCAGGGAGGCAGCACCCGTGTAGAAAAGCATTTGTTCTTCAAAGAGGAGGCCAATATTGTGAAACGACATACCCATGGCAAATAGTTTTCATCGGCAGTTTCATGGAGCAATATTGCGGGGAGAGAAAAGGCACCACCTGAGGGAGGCACGCTCAAAAAAATTACGTAGGGCAGGAGACGGGTCGCCCCCAGGCACTAGGGGTGTCGGGCCTCAACATTGTTAGCAGAGTTCACTGAAGTCCCTGAGTGAAGTTTTCTCCGGTGTCCTTCGTCTACGTTCCTAAAATTTACTCTGTGGTTTCTGATGACTCTGGGTTACGAACGGCCACCATTCACCGTTTTCCTTACACTCGTGCGTCTCCATCGACCTTAAAGGAAAGGGAGAACACGCAGATGCTGGCAGCTAAATTCAGCAGAGTTTGTCTCAACACAAAAGAGACAGCTCTGTGGGGACCCGTCTTCCATGGTAAAACATTTCCTAACGAATAAGAAATCTTCCCATCGCAATGACAGTAGAATTGCCACCGGTGGATTTGCCGATGTGCCTATAAACATCTTCTTCAGGCCATGAAGTAGTGAAGCACGGGAACCCAGGCGCTTCACCCTTTTCCCTAGACCAGTGAAACTTAAAGAGCCACTATTGACCTGTGAGACATGACGTTGCTGGAAGCATCAGTGTACAGAGGCATGGGAACCTCAAAGGAGTTTCTTCCGTGTGAAAATAACAACCAGGCTGAACTTCATGGCAGGGTTCCAGATTCCCAGGAATTCCACGGGCTGTATTGCACAGAGATAGAACCTACTGCTTGGGGCACACTTAATCTGAAAAACTTGCTGGACTCACGGCTTTCCCAAAGACCCAAGATTCTCAAAGAGCGAGCGTAAGTTTGACGGAAAAACAAACTGCCGGTAGCGCCTTTTGACCTTGAAACCGGCAAGAAGGAAGATTTCCCTTAAACCATGAATCTCAGAAACATCGTGACAGTGAAGGAAAACCAGTGAGAGCAGATGTACTTCCAATAATCCAACACTTAAATTAGACCTCATACCTAAATCCTATCCTAAAAACAACCCTAATCCTAACCCTAAACAAGGTGAAAAGCTAACCCTAGGTGTAAACCTAAATAGAGATGTACCTTAAGCCTAGGTCTAACTGTATTCTCCTAACCTTAAAATTAACCCTAACCTAAGGCTCACCCTAAAGCAAGCCCTAACCATAACCGTATGTCTACCCTAAGGCTAACCCTAATCCTAACCCCAAATCTGATGTGAACATGCAGCTCCCCCTACAACTAACCTTACTCCTAACCGTCATCCTTCGCCTGAACCTAACTTAACTCTATCCCTCACCTTCAATCGAAGCCTCCATAGCACCGTTAATGTAATCCAATCCCTTAAACTAGACAGAGAGCTAAACTTAACCATAACCAAAACGGACGTAACACACAAACCGTAAGCCTGAACCCAACTCTTAACCTCGCACACTGTCTAACCGTCACACAAATATTAACCCCAACCCATATCTAAACAGTCAAGTTTACCATAGGCCTAAATGAGACAATAGGTTCGCTCATCCTTAAGCACTAAACCCTACTCTTACCTTCCACCTCACACTGCCCCTACATTTGATCCTCAGACTTACCATAACCCGAATCCTCACACAGCCGTAACTCTAACGTGAACTCTGTCCCTAAACATGCCCAAATGCCTGTACCTATGCCCGCCTAAAATTAAACCTAAACCGAACTCTTCTGTGCCACCATTTTTCAGCAGTTTAAAGAAGTACAGTGGGAAAGATTTTTCTGCAAGAAAGAAACTGCAGGCGGCGTGCCTGACTGAGAATATCATGCTGCACGAGCTCTTTGGCCTCAGATGCTAGAAGTGCCATGAGTGGGCACTATAAAGAAACGGGACTTTACTTTCTCCGTGATCATCAACTTTTGTGGATTCTCTTTGTTCTAGACGCCTGAAATAAAGACAGTTGTCCTGAGTCACCTAAACCACCACCGAGTGGTCTTAGTGAGGCGCGGGAACTTGCCGGTATCAGAATTCCGAAGAAGGCTGAACGTCCACAATTAAATGGTCATTGCCCAGAAATGAAGCGCCAGCCGGATCAGCCTGGGAAACAAGCTTCCATTAGACAATGAAGATGTGAGAATCTGGTACGGCCACACTTCATGGTTTCCATAGATCCATGCAATTCCGTCTTGAATTTCAGTCCGAAAATGAAACCGCTGGAGCCGCTGTTCAGCAGGCCCTGGTGTAGCTCCCAGAGGCACAATGGTGCTCCTCTAGATTTTGGACGAAAAACGTTTTCACGGGAATAAGCAACCTTGATCAAGCCAGGTGGGTCTTGGAAAAACGAAATTGCTGCGTGTGCCTGGAATACTGACAAGCACTCACCTGTGTCACTCTATGGCGCATTCAGCACAGGAATCTGCATCGATTGAGCCAAGACAAAGGAAAGTTCAGGGAGGCAGCACCCGTGTAGAAAAGCATTTGTTCTTCAAAGAGGAGGCCAATATTGTGAAACGACATACCCATGGCAAATAGTTTTCATCGGCAGTTTCATGGAGCAATATTGCGGGGAGAGAAAAGGCACCACCTGAGGGAGGCACGCTCAAAAAAATTACGTAGGGCAGGAGACGGGTCGCCCCCAGGCACTAGGGGTGTCGGGCCTCAACATTGTTGGCAGAGTTCACTGCAGTCCCTGAGTGAAGTTTTCTCCGGTGTCCTTCGTCTACGTTCCTAAAATTTACTCTGCGGTTTCTGATGACTCTGGGTTATGAACGGCCACCATTCACCGTTTTCCTTACACTCGTGCGTCTCCATCGACCTTAAAGGAAAGGGAGAACACGCAGATGCTGGCAGCTAAATTCAGCAGAGTTTGTCTCAACACAAAAGAGAGCTCTGTGGGGACCCGTCTTCCATGGTAAAACATTTCCTAACGAATAAGAAATCTTCCCATCGCAATGACAGTAGAATTGCCACCGGTGGATTTGCCGATGTGCCTATAAACATCTTCTTCAGGCCATGAAGTAGTGAAGCACGGGAACCCAGGCGCTTCACCCTTTTCCCTAGACCAGTGAAACTTAAAGAGCCACTATTGACCTGTGAGACATGACGTTGCTGGAAGCATCAGTGTACAGAGGCATGGGAACCTCAAAGGAGTTTCTTCCGTGTGAAAATAACAACCAGGCTGAACTTCATGGCAGGGTTCCAGATTGCCAGGAATTCCACGGGCTGTATTGCTCAGAGATAGAACCTACTGCTTGGGGCACACTTAATCTGAAAAACTTGCTGGACTCACGGCTTTCCCAAAGACCCAAGATTCTCAAAGAGCGAGCGTAAGTTTGACGGAAAAACAAACTGCCGGTAGCGCCTTTTGACCTTGAAACCGGCAAGAAGGAAGATTTCCCTTAAACCATGAATCTCAGAAACATTGTGACAGTGAAGGAAAACCAGTGAGAGCAGATGTACTTCCCATAAACCAACACTTAAATTAGACCTCATACCTAAATCCTATCCTAAAAACAACCCTAATCCTAACCCTAAACAAGGTGAAAAGCTAACCCTAGGTGTAAACCTAAACAGAGATGTACCCTAAGCCTAGGTCTAACTGTATTCTCCTAACCTTAAAATTAACCCTAACCTAAGGTTCACCCTAAAGCAAGCCCTAACCATAACCGTATGTCTACCCTAAGGCTAACCCTAATCCTAACCCCAAATCTGATGTGAACATGCAGCTCCCCCTACAACTAACCTTACTCCTAACCTTCATCCTTCGCCTGAACCTAACTTAACTCTATCCCTCACCTTCAATCGAAGCCTCCATAGCACCGTTAATGTAATCCAATCCCTTAAACTAGACAGAGAGCTAAACTTAACCATAACCAAAACGGACGTAACACACAAACCGTAAGCCTGAACCCAACTCTTAACCTCGCACACTGTCTAACCGTCACACAAATATTAACCCCAACCCATATCTAAACAGTCAAGTTTACCATAGGCCTAAATGAGACAATAGGTTCGCTCATCCTTAAGCACTAAACCCTACTCTTACCTTCCACCTCACACTGCCCCTACATTTGATCCTCAGACTTACCATAACCCGAATCCTCACACAGCCGTAACTCTAACGTGAACTCTGTCCCTAAACATGCCCAAATGCCTGTACCTATGCCCGCCTAAAGTTAAACCTAAACCGAACTCTTCTGTGCCACCATTTTTCAGCAGTTTAAAGAAGTACAGTGGGAAAGATTTTTCTGCAAGAAAGAAACTGCAGGCGGCGTGCCTGACTGAGAATATCATGCTGCACGAGCTCTTTGGCCTCAGATGCTAGAAGTGCCATGAGTGGGCACTATAAAGAAACGGGACTTTACTTTCTCCGTGATCATCAACTTTTGTGGATTCTCTTTGTTCTAGACGCCTGAAATAAAGACAGTTGTCCTGAGTCACCTAAACCACCACCGAGTGGTCTTAGTGAGGCGCGGGAACTTGCCGGTATCAGAATTCCGAAGAAGGCTGAACGTCCACAATTAAATGGTCATTGCCCAGAAATGAAGCGCCAGCCGGATCAGCCTGGGAAACAAGCTTCCATTAGACAATGAAGATGTGAGAATCTGGTACGGCCACACTTCATGGTTTCCATAGATCCATGCAATTCCGTCTTGAATTTCAGTCCGAAAATGAAACCGCTGGAGCCGCTGTTCAGCAGGCCCTGGTGTAGCTCCCAGAGGCACAATGGTGCTCCTCTAGATTTTGGACGAAAAACGTTTTCACGGGAATAAGCAACCTTGATCAAGCCAGGTGGGTCTTGGAAAAACGAAATTGCTGCGTGTGCCTGGAATACTGACAAGCACTCACCTGTGTCACTCTATGGCGCATTCAGCACAGGAATCTGCATCGATTGAGCCAAGACAAAGGAAAGTTCAGGGAGGCAGCACCCGTGTAGAAAAGCATTTGTTCTTCAAAGAGGAGGCCAATATTGTGAAACGACATACCCATGGCAAATAGTTTTCATCGGCAGTTTCATGGAGCAATATTGCGGGGAGAGAAAAGGCACCACCTGAGGGAGGCACGCTCAAAAAAACTACGTAGGGCAGGAGACGGGTCGCCCCCAGGCACTAGGGGTGTCGGGCCTCAACATTGTTGGCAGAGTTCACTGCAGTCCCTGAGTGAAGTTTTCTCCGGTGTCCTTCGTCTACGTTCCTAAAATTTACTCTGCGGTTTCTGATGACTCTGGGTTACGAACGGCCACCATTCACCGTTTTCCTTACACTCGTGCGTCTCCATCGACCTTAAAGGAAAGGGAGAACACGCAGATGCTGGCAGCTAAATTCAGCAGAGTTTGTCTCAACACAAAAGAGAGCTCTGTGGGGACCCGTCTTCCATGGTAAAACATTTCCTAACGAATAAGAAATCTTCCCATCGCAATGACAGTAGAATTGCCACCGGTGGATTTGCCGATGTGCCTATAAACATCTTCTTCAGGCCATGAAGTAGTGAAGCACGGGAACCCAGGCGCTTCACCCTTTTCCCTAGACCAGTGAAACTTAAAGAGCCACTATTGACCTGTGAGACATGACGTTGCTGGAAGCATCAGTGTACAGAGGCATGGGAACCTCAAAGGAGTTTCTTCCGTGTGAAAATAACAACCAGGCTGAACTTCATGGCAGGGTTCCAGATTGCCAGGAATTCCACGGGCTGTATTGCTCAGAGATAGAACCTACTGCTTGGGGCACACTTAATCTGAAAAACTTGCTGGACTCACGGCTTTCCCAAAGACCCAAGATTCTCAAAGAGCGAGCGTAAGTTTGACGGAAAAACAAACTGCCGGTAGCGCCTTTTGACCTTGAAACCGGCAAGAAGGAAGATTTCCCTTAAACCATGAATCTCAGAAACATTGTGACAGTGAAGGAAAACCAGTGAGAGCAGATGTACTTCCCATAAACCAACACTTAAATTAGACCTCATACCTAAATCCTATCCTAAAAACAACCCTAATCCTAACCCTAAACAAGGTGAAAAGCTAACCCTAGGTGTAAACCTAAACAGAGATGTACCCTAAGCCTAGGTCTAACTGTATTCTCCTAACCTTAAAATTAACCCTAACCTAAGGCTCACCCTAAAGCAAGCCCTAACCATAACCGTATGTCTACCCTAAGGCTAACCCTAATCCTAACCCCAAATCTGATGTGAACATGCAGCTCCCCCTACAACTAACCTTACTCCTAACCGTCATCCTTCGCCTGAACCTAACTTAACTCTATCCCTCACCTTCAATCGAAGCCTCCATAGCACCGTTAATGTAATCCAATCCCTTAAACTAGACAGAGAGCTAAACTTAACCATAACCAAAACGGACGTAACACAAAAACCGTAAGCCTGAACCCAACTCTTAACCTCGCACACTGTCTAACCCTCACACAAATATTAACCCCAACCCATATCTAAACAGTCAAGTTTACCATAGGCCTAAATGAGACAATAGGTTCGCTCATCCTTAAGCACTAAACCCTACTCTTACCTTCCACCTCACACTGCCCCTACATTTGATCCTCAGACTTACCATAACCCGAATCCTCACACAGCCGTAACTCTAACGTGAACTCTCTGTCCCTAAACATGCCCAAATGCCTGTACCTATGCCCGTCTAAAGTTAAACCTAAACCGAACTCTTCTGTGCCACCATTTTTCAGCAGTTTAAAGAAGTACAGTGGGAAAGATTTTTCTGCAAGAAAGAAACTGCAGGCGGCGTGCCTGACTGAGAATATCATGCTGCACGAGCTCTTTGGCCTCAGATGCTAGAAGTGCCATGAGTGGGCACTATAAAGAAACGGGACTTTACTTTCTCCGTGATCATCAACCTTTGTGGATTCTCTTTGTTCTAGACGCCTGAAATAAAGACAGTTGTCCTGAGTCACCTAAACCACCACCGAGTGAGGCGCTGGAACTTGCCGGTATCAGAATTCCGAAGAAGGCTGAACGTCCACAATTAAATGGTCATTGCCCAGAAATGAAGCGCCAGCCGGATTAGCCTGGGAAACAAGCTTCCATTAGACAATGAAGATGTGAGAATCTGGTACGGCCACACTTCATGGTTTCCATAGATCCATGCTATTCCGTCTTGAATTTCAGTCCGAAAATGAAACCGCTGGAGCCTCTGTTCAGCAGGCCCTGGTGTAGCTCCCAGAGGCACAATGGTGCTCCTCTAGATTTTGGACGAAAAACGTTTTCACGGGAATAAGCAACCTTGATCAAGCCAGGTGGGTCTTGGAAAAACGAAATTGCTGCGTGTGCCTGGAATACTGACAAGCACTCACCTGTGTCACTCTATGGCGCATTCAGCACAGGAATCTGCATCGATTGAGCCAAGACAAAGGAAAGTTCAGGGAGGCAGCACCCGTGTAGAAAAGCATTTGTTCTTCAAAGAGGAGGCCAATATTGTGAAACGACATACCCATGGCAAATAGTTTTCATCGGCAGTTTCATGGAGCAATATTGCGGGGAGAGAAAAGGCACCACCTGAGGGAGGCACGCTCAAAAAAACTACGTAGGGCAGGAGACGGGTCGCCCCCAGGCACTAGGGGTGTCGGGCCTCAACATTGTTAGCAGAGTTCACTGAAGTCCCTGAGTGAAGTTTTCTCCGGTGTCCTTCGTCTACGTTCCTAAAATTTACTCTGCGGTTTCTGATGACTCTGGGTTACGAACGGCCACCATTCACCATTTTCCTTACACTCGTGCGTCTCCATCGACCTTAAAGGAAAGGGAGAACACGCAGATGCTGGCAGCTAAATTCAGCAGAGTTTGTCTCAACACAAAAGAGACAGCTCTGTGGGGACCCGTCTTCCATGGTAAAACATTTCCTAACGAATAAGAAATCTTCCCATCGCAATGACAGTAGAATTGCCACCGGTGGATTTGCCGATGTGCCTATAAACATCTTCTTCAGGCCATGAAGTAGTGAAGCACGGGAACCCAGGCGCTTCACCCTTTTCCCTAGACCAGTGAAACTTAAAGAGCCACTATTGACCTGTGAGACATGACGTTGCTGGAAGCATCAGTGTACAGAGGCATGGGAACCTCAAAGGAGTTTCTTCCGTGTGAAAATAACAACCAGGCTGATCTTCATGGCCGGGTTCCAGATTCCCAGGAATTCCACGGGCTGTATTGCACAGAGATAGAACCTACTGCTTGGGGCACACTTAATCTGAAAAACTTGCTGGACTCACGGCTTTCCCAAAGACCCAAGATTCTCAAAGAGCGAGCGTAAGTTTGACGGAAAAACAAACTGCCGGTAGCGCCTTTTGACCTTGAAACCGGCAAGACGGAAGATTTCCCTTAAACCATGAATCTCAGAAACATCGTGACAGTGAAGGAAAACCAGTGAGAGCAGATGTACTTCCAATAATCCAACACTTAAATTAGACCTCATACCTAAATCCTATCCTAAAAACAACCCTAATCCTAACCCTAAACAAGGTGAAAAGCTAACCCTAGGTGTAAACCTAAACAGAGATGTACCATAAGCCTAGGTCTAACTGTATTCTCCTAACCTTAAAATTAACCCTAACCTAAGGCTCACCCTAAAGCAAGCCCTAACCATAACCGTATGTCTACCCTAAGGCTAACCCTAATCCTAACCCCAAATCTGATGTGAACATGCAGCTCCCCCTACAACTAACCTTACTCCTAACCGTCATCCTTCGCCTGAACCTAACTTAACTCTATCCCTCACCTTCAATCGAAGCCTCCATAGCACCGTTAATGTAATCCAATCCCTTAAACTAGACAGAGAGCTAAACTTAACTATAACCAAAACGGACGTAACACACAAACCGTAAGCCTGAACCCAACTCTTAACCTCGCACACTGTCTAACCGTCACACAAATATTAACCCCAACCCATATCTAAACAGTCAAGTTTACCATAGGCCTAAATGAGACAATAGGTTCGCTCATCCTTAAGCACTAAACCCTACTCTTACCTTCCACCTCACACTGCCCCTACATTTGATCCTCAGACTTACCATAACCCGAATCTTCACACAGCCGTAACTCTAACGTGAACTCTAACTCTGTCCCTAAACATGCCCAAATGCCTGTACCTATGCCCGTCTAAAGTTAAACCTAAACCGAAATCTTCTGTGCCACCATTTTGCAGCAGTTTAAAGAAGTACACTGGGAAAGATTTTTCTGCAAGAAAGAAACTGCAGGCGGCGTGCCTGAACTGAGAATATCATGCTGCATGAGCTCTTTGGCCTCAGATGCTAGAAGTGCCATGAGTGGGCACTATAAAGAAACGGGACTTTACTTTCTCCGTGATCATCAACCTTTGTGGATTCTCTTTGTTCTAGACGCCTGAAATAAAGACAGTTGTCCTGAGTCACCTAAACCTCCACCGAGTGGTCTTAGTGTGGCGCGGGATCTTGCCGGTATCAGAATTCCGAAGAAGGCTGAACGTCCACAATTAAATGGTCATTGCCCAGAAATGAAGCGCCAGCCGGATCAGCCTGGGAAACAAGCTTCTATTAGACAATGAAGATGTGAGAATCTCGTACGGCCACACTTCATGGTTTCCATAGATCCATGCAATTCCGTGTTGAATTTCAGTCCGAAAATGAAACCGCTGGAGCCTCTGTTCAGCAGGCCCGGGGGTAGCTCCCAGAGGCACAATGGTGCTCCTCTAGAACTTGGACGAAAAACGTTTTCACGGGAATAAGCAACCTTGATCAAGCCAGGTGGGTCTTGAAAAAACGAAATTGCTGCGTGTGCCTGGAATACTGACAAGCACTCACCTGTATCACTCTATGGCGCATTCAGCACAGGAATCTGCATCGATTGAGCCAAGACAAAGGAAAGTTCAGGGAGGCAGCACCCGTGTAGAAACGCATTTGTTCTTCAACGAGGAGGCCAATATTGTGAAACGACATACCCATGGCAAATAGTTTTCATCGGCAGTTTCATGGAGCAATATTGCGGGGAGAGAAAAGGCACCACCTGAGGGAGGCACGCTCAAAAAAATTTCGTAGGGCAGGAGACGGGTCGCCCCCAGGCACTAGGGGTGTCGGGCCTCAACATTGTAAGCAGAGTTCACTGAAGTCCCTGAGTGAAGTTTCCTCCGGTGTCCTTCGTCTACGTTCCTAAAATTTACTCTGCGGTTTCTGATGACTCTGGGTTACGAACGGACATCATTCACCGTTCTCCTTACACTCGTGCGTCTCCATCGACCTTAAAGGAAAGGGAGGACATGCAGATGCTGGCAGCTAAATTCAGCAGAGTTTGTCTCAACACAAAAGAGACAGCTCTGTGGGGACCCGTCTTCCATGGTAAAACATTCCTAACGAATAAGAAATCTTCCCATCCCAATGACAATATGAGAGAATTGCCACCGGTGGATTTGCCGATGTGCCTATAAACATCTTCAGGCCGTGAAGTAGTGAAGCACGGGAACCCAGGCGCTTCACCCTTTTTCCTAGACCAGTGAAACTTAAAGAGCCACTATTGACCTGTGAGACATGACGTTGCTGGAAGCATCAGTGTACAGAGGCATGGGAACCTCAAAGGAGTTTCTTCCGTGTGAAAATAACAACCAGGCTGAACATCATGGCAGGGTTCCAGATTCCCAGGAATTCCACGGGCTGTATTGCTCAGAGATAGAACCTACTGCTTGGGGCACACTTAATCTGAAAAACTTGCTGGACTCACGGCTTTCCCAAAGACCCAAGATTCTCAAAGAGCGAGCGTAAGTTTGACAGAAAAACAAACTGCCGGTAGCGCCTTTTGACCTTGAAACCGGCAAGAAGGAAGATTTCCCTTAAACCATGAATCTCAGAAACATTGTGACAGTGAAGGAAAACCAGTGAGAGCAGATGTACTTCCAATAATCCAACACTTAAATTAGACCTCATACCTAAATCCTATCCTAAAAACAACCCTACTCCTAATCCTAAACAAGGTGAAAAGCTAACCCTAGGTGTAAACCTAAACAGAGATGTACCCTAAGCCTAGGTCTAACTGTATTCTCCTAACCTTAAAATTAACCCTAACCTAAGGCTCACCCTAAAGCAAGCCCTAACCATAACCGTATGTCTACCCTAAGGCTAACCCTAATCCTAACCCCAAATCTGATGTGAACATGCAGCTCCCCCTACAACTAACCTTACTCCTAACCGTCATCCTTCGCCTGAACCTAACTTAACTCTATCCCTCACCTTCAATCGATACCTCAGTTTCACCGTTAATGTAAACCAATCCCTTAAACTAGACAGAGAGCTAAACTTAACCTTAATGACAACGGATGTAACACACAAACCGTAAGCCTGACCCCAACTCAACCTCGCACACCGTCGAACCCTCACACAAATATTAACCCCAACCCATATCTAAACAGTCAAGTTTACCATAAGCCTAAATGAGACAATAGGTTCGCTCATCCTTAAGCACTAAACCCTACTCTTACCTTCCACCTCACACTGCCCCTACATTTGATCCTCAGACTTACCATAACCCGTATCCTCACACAGCCGTAACTCTAACGTGAACTCTAACTCTGTCCCTAAACATGCCCAAATGCCTGTACCTATGCCCGTCTAAAGTTAAACCTAAACCGAAATCTTCTGTGCCACCATTTTGCAGCAGTTTAAAGAAGTACACTGGGAAAGATTTTTCTGCAAGAAAGAAACTGCAGGCGGCGTGCCTGAACTGAGAATATCATGCTGCACGAGCTCTTTGGCCTCAGATGCTAGAAGTGCCATGAGTGGGCACTATAAAGAAACGGGACTTTACTTTCTCCGTGATCATCAACCTTTGTGGATTCTCTTTGTTCTAGACGCCTGAAATAAAGACAGTTGTCCTGAGTCACCTAAACCTCCACCGAGTGGTCTTAGTGAGGCGCGGGAACTTGCCGGTATCAGAATTCCGAAGAAGGCTGAACGTCCACAATTAAATGGTCATTGCCCAGAAATGAAGCGCCAGCCGGATCAGCCTGGGAAACAAGCTTCCATTAGACAATGAAGATGTGAGAATCTGGTACGGCCACAGTTCACGGTTTCCATAGATCCATGCAATTCCGTGTTGAATTTCAGTCCGAAAATGAAACCGCTGGAGCCTCTGTTCAGCAGGCCCTGGTGTAGCTCCCAGAGGCACAATGGTGCTCCTCTAGAATTTGGACGAAAAACGTTTTCACGGGAATAAGCAACCTCGATCAAGCCAGGTGGGTCTTGGAAAAACGAAATTGCTGCGTGTGCCTGGAATACTGACAAGCACTCACCTGTATCACTCTATGGCGCATTCAGCACAGGAATCTGCATCGATTGAGCCAAGACAAAGGAAAGTTCAGGGAGGCAGCACCCGTGTAGAAATGCATTTGTTCTTCAACGAGGAGGCCAATATTGTGAAACGACATACCCATGGCAAATAGTTTTCATCGGCAGTTTCATGGAGCAATATTGCGGGGAGAGAAAAGGCACCACCTGAGGGAGGCACGCTCAAAAAAATTACTTAGGGCAGGAGACGGGTCGCCCCCGAAACTAGGGGTGTCGGGCCTCAACATTGTAAGCAGATTTCACTGAAGTCCCTGAGTGAAGTTTTCTCCGGTGTCCTTCGTCTACGTTCCTAAAATTTACTCTGCGGTTTCTGAGGACTCTGGGTTACGAACGGCCACCATTCACCGTTCTCCTTACACTCGTGCGTCTCCATCGACCTTAAAGGAAAGGGAGAACACGCAGATGCTGGCAGCTAAATTCAGCAGAGTTTGTCTCAACACAAAAGAGACAGCTCTGTGGGGACCCGTCTTCCATGGTAAAACATTTCCTAACGAATAAGAAATCTTCCCATCGCAATGACAGTATGAGAATTGCCACCGGTGGATTTGCCGATGTGCCTATAAACATCTTCAGGCCATGAAGTAGTGAAGCACGGGAACCCAGGCGCTTCACCCTTTTCCCTAGACCAGTGAAACTTAAAGAGCCACTATTGACCTGTGAGACATGACGTTGCTGGAAGCAACAGTGTACAGAGGCATGGGAACCTCAAAGGAGTTTCTTCCGTGTGAAAATAACAACCAGGCTGAACTTCATGGCAGGGTTCCAGATTCCCAGGAATTCCACGGGCTGTATTGCTCAGAGATAGAACCTACTGCTTGGGGCACACTTAATCTGAAAAACTTGCTGGACTCACGGCTTTCCCAAAGACCCAAGATTCTCAAAGAGCGAGCGTAAGTTTGACGGAAAAACAAACTGCCGGTAGCGCCTTTTGACCTTGAAACCGGCAAGAAGGAAGATTTCCCTTAAACCATGAATCTCAGAAACATTGTGACAGTGAAGGAAAACCAGTGAGAGCAGATGTACTTCCAATAATCCAACACTTAAATTAGACCTCATACCTAAATCCTATCCTAAAAACAACCCTACTCCTAATCCTAAACAAGGTGAAAAGCTAACCCTAGGTGTAAACCTAAACAGAGATGTACCCTAAGCCTAGGTCTAACTGTATTCTCCTAACCTTAAAATTAACCCTAACCTAAGGCTCACCCTAAAGCAAGCCCTAACCATAACCGTATGTCTACCCTAAGGCTAACCCTAATCCTAACCCCAAATCTGATGTGAACATGCAGCTCCCCCTACAACTAACCTTACTCCTAACCGTCATCCTTCGCCTGAACCTAACTTAACTCTATCCCTCACCTTCAATCGATACCTCAGTTTCACCGTTAATGTAAACCAATCCCTTAAACTAGACAGAGAGCTAAACTTAACCTTAATGACAACGGATGTAACACACAAACCGTAAGCCTGACCCCAACTCAACCTCGCACACCGTCGAACCCTCACACAAATATTAACCCCAACCCATATCTAAACAGTCAAGTTTACCATAAGCCTAAATGAGACAATAGGTTCGCTCATCCTTAAGCACTAAACCCTACTCTTACCTTCCACCTCACACTGCCCCTACATTTGATCCTCAGACTTACCATAACCCGAATCCTCACACAGCCGTAACTCTAACGTGAACTCTAACTCTGTCCCTAAACATGCCCAAATGCCTGTACCTATGCCCGTCTAAAGTTAAACCTAAACCGAAATCTTCTGTGCCACCATTTTGCAGCAGTTTAAAGAAGTACACTGGGAAAGATTTTTCTGCAAGAAAGAAACTGCAGGCGGCGTGCCTGAACTGAGAATATCATGCTGCACGAGCTCTTTGGCCTCAGATGCTAGAAGTGCCATGAGTGGGCACTATAAAGAAACGGGACTTTACTTTCTCCGTGATCATCAACCTTTGTGGATTCTCTTTGTTCTAGACGCCTGAAATAAAGACAGTTGTCCTGAGTCACCTAAACCTCCACCGAGTGGTCTTAGTGAGGCGCGGGAACTTGCCGGTATCAGAATTCCGAAGAAGGCTGAACGTCCACAATTAAATGGTCATTGCCCAGAAATGAAGCGCCAGCCGGATCAGCCTGGGAAACAAGCTTCCATTAGACAATGAAGATGTGAGAATCTGGTACGGCCACAGTTCACGGTTTCCATAGATCCATGCAATTCCGTGTTGAATTTCAGTCCGAAAATGAAACCGCTGGAGCCTCTGTTCAGCAGGCCCTGGTGTAGCTCCCAGAGGCACAATGGTGCTCCTCTAGAATTTGGACGAAAAACGTTTTCACGGGAATAAGCAACCTCGATCAAGCCAGGTGGGTCTTGGAAAAACGAAATTGCTGCGTGTGCCTGGAATACTGACAAGCACACGCGTGTGTCACTCCAAGGCGCATTCAGCACAGGAATCTGCATCGATTGAGCCAAGACAAAGGAAAGTTCAGGGAGGCAGCACCCGTGTAGAAAAGCATTTGTTCTTCAAAGAGGAGGCCAATATTGTGAAACGACATACCCATGGCAAATAGTTTTCATCGGCAGTTTCATGGAGCAATATTGCGGGGAGAGAAAAGGCACCACCTGAGGGAGGCACGCTCAAAAAAATTACTTAGGGCAGGAGACGGGTCGCCCCCGAAACTAGGGGTGTCGGGCCTCAACATTGTAAGCAGAGTTCACTGAAGTCCCTGAGTGAAGTTTTCTCCGGTGTCCTTCGTCTACGTTCCTAAAATTTACTCTGCGGTTTCTGATGACTCTGGGTTACGAACGGCCACCATTCACCTTTCTCCTTACACTCGTGCGTCTCCATCGACCTTAAAGGAAAGGGAGAACACGCAGATGCTGGCAGCTAAATTCAGCAGAGTTTGTCTCAACACAAAAGAGACAGCTCTGTGGGGACCCGTCTTCCATGGTAAAACATTTCCTAACGAATAAGAAATCTTCCCATCGCAATGACAGTATGAGAATTGCCACCGGTGGATTTGCCGATGTGCCTATAAACATCTTCTTCAGGCCATGAAGTAGTGAAGCACGGGAACCCAGGCGCTTCACCCTTTTCCCTAGACCAGTGAAACTTAAAGAGCCACTATTGACCTGTGAGACATGACGTTGCTGGAAGCAACAGTGTACAGAGGCATGGGAACCTCAAAGGAGTTTCTTCCGTGTGAAAATAACAACCAGGCTGAACTTCATGGCAGGGTTCCAGATTCCCAGGAATTCCACGGGCTGTATTGCTCAGAGATAGAACCTACTGCTTGGGGCACACTTAATCTGAAAAACTTGCTGGACTCACGGCTTTCCCAAAGACCCAAGATTCTCAAAGAGCGAGCGTAAGTTTGACGGAAAAACAAACTGCCGGTAGCGCCTTTTGACCTTGAAACCGGCAAGAAGGAAGATTTCCCTTAAACCATGAATCTCAGAAACATTGTGACAGTGAAGGAAAACCAGTGAGAGCAGATGTACTTCCAATAATCCAACACTTAAATTAGACCTCATACCTAAATCCTATCCTAAAAACAACCCTAATCCTAACCCTAAACAAGGTGAAAAGCTAACCCTAGGTGTAAACCTAAACAGAGATGTACCCTAAGCCTAGGTCTAACTGTATTCTCCTAACCTTAAAATTAACCCTAACCTAAGGCTCACCCTAAAGCAAGCCCTAACCATAACCGTATGTCTACCCTAAGGCTAACCCTAATCCTAACCCCAAATCTGATGTGAACATGCAGCTCCCCCTACAACTAACCTTACTCCTAACCGTCATCCTTCGCCTGAACCTAACTTAACTCTATCCCTCACCTTCAATCGAAGCCTCCATAGCACCGTTAATGTAATCCAATCCCTTAAACTAGACAGAGAGCTAAACTTAACTATAACCAAAACGGACGTAACACACAAACCGTAAGACTGACCCCAACTCTTAACCTCGCACACTGTCTAACCCTCACACAAATATTAACCCCAACCCATATCTAAACAGTCAAGTTTACCATAGGCCTAAATGAGACAATAGGTTCGCTCATCCTTAAGCACTAAACCCTACTCTTACCTTCCACCTCACACTGCCCCTACATTTGATCCTCAGACTTACCATAACCCGAATCCTCACACAGCCGTAACTCTAACGTGAACTCTAACTCTGTCCCTAAACATGCCCAAATGCCTGTACCTATGCCCGTCTAAAGTTAAACCTAAACCGAAATCTTCTGTGCCACCATTTTGCAGCAGTTTAAAGAAGTACACTGGGAAAGATTTTTCTGCATGCAAGAAAGAGCAGGCGGCGTGCCTGAACTGAGAATATCATGCTGCACGAGCTCTTTGGCCTCAGATGCTAGAAGTGCCATGAGTGGGAACTATAAAGAAACGGGACTTTACTTTCTCCATGATCATCAACCTTTGTGGATTCTCTTTGTTCTAGACGCCTGAAATAAAGACAGTTGTCCTGAGTCACCTAAACCTTCACCGAGTGGTCTTAGTGAGGCGCGGGAACATGCCGGTATCAGAGAATTCCGAAGAAGGCTGAACGTCCACAATTAAATGGTCATTGCCCAGAAATGAAGCGCCAGCCGGATCAGCCTGGGAAACAAGCTTCCATTAGACAATGAAGATGTGAGAATCTGGTACGGCCACAGTTCACGGTTTCCATAGATCCATGCAATTCCGTGTTGAATTTCAGTCCGAAAATGAAACCGCTGGAGCCTCTGTTCAGCAGGCCCTGGTGTAGCTCCCAGAGGCACAATGGTGCTCCTCTAGAATTTGGACGAAAAACGTTTTCACGGGAATAAGCAACCTCGATCAAGCCAGGTGGGTCTTGGAAAAACGAAATTGCTGCGTGTGCCTGGAATACTGACAAGCACACACGTGTGTCACTCCATGGCGCATTCAGCACAGGAATCTGCATCGATTGAGCCAAGACAAAGGAAAGTTCAGGGAGGCAGCACCCGTGTAGAAAAGCATTTGTTCTTCAAAGAGGCCAATATTGTGAAACGACATACCCATGGCAAATAGTTTTCATCGGCAGAGTTTCATGGAGCAATATTGCGGGGAGAGAAAAGGCACCACCTGAGGGAGGCACGCTCAAAAAAACTACGTAGGGCAGGAGACGGGTCGCCCCCGGCACTAGGGGTGTCGGGCCTCAACATTGTAAGCAGAGTTCACTGAAGTCCCTGAGTGAAGTTTTCTCCAGTATCCTACGTCTACGTTCCTAAAATTTACTCTGCGGTTTCTGATGACTCTGGGTTACGAACGTCCACCATTCACCTTTCTCCTTACACTCGTGCGTCTCCATCAACCATAAAGGAAAGGGAGGACACGCAGATGCTGGCAGCTAAATTCAGCAGAGTTTGTCTCAACACAAAAGAGAGCTCTGTGGGGACCCGTCTTCCATGGTAAAACATTTCCTAACGTATAAGAAATCTTCCCATCGCAATGACAATATGAGAGAATTGTCACCGGTGGATTTGCCGATGTGCCTACAAACATCTTCCGGCCATGAAGTAGTGAAGCATGGGAACCCAGGCGCTTCACCCTTTTTCCTAGACCAGTGAAACTTAAAGAGCCACTATTGACCTGTGTGACATGACGTTGCTGGAAGCATCAGTGTACAGAGGCATGGGAATCTCAAAGGAGTTTCTTCCGTGTGAAAATAACAACCAGGCTGAACTTCATGGCAGGGTTCCAGATTCCCAGGAATTCCACGTGCTGTATTGCTCAGGGATAGAACCTACTGCTTGGGGCACACTTAATCTGAAAAGCTTGCTGGACTCACGGCTTTCCCAAAGACCCATGATTCTCAAAGAGCGAGCGTAAGTTTGACGGAAAAAAACAAACTGCCGGTGGTGCCTTTTTAACCTTGAAACCGGCAAGAAGCAAGATTTCTCTTAAACCTTGAATCTCAGAAATATTTTGATCGTGAAGGAAAACCAGTGAGAGCAGATGTACTTCCAATAATCCAACACTTAAATTAAACCTCAAACCTAAATCCTATCCTAAAACCAACCCTAATCCTAACCCTAACCTAGGTGAAAACCTAACCCTAGGTCTGAACCTAAACAGAGATGTAACCCTAAGCCTAGGTCTAACTCTGTAAACTCCTAAACTTAAACTTAACCCTAACCTAAGGCTCACCTGAAACCAAGCCCTAACGCTAACCGTATGTCTACCCTAAGGCTACGCCTAATCCTAACCCCAAATCTGATGTGAACATGCAGTTCCCCTTACAACTAACCTTACTCCTAACCGTCATCCTTCGCCTGAACCTAACTTAACTCTATCCCTCACCTTCAATCGATACCTCAATTTCACCGTTAATGTAAACCAATCCCTTAAACTAGACAGAGAGCTAAACTTAACCTTAATGAAAACGGATGTAACACACAAACCGTAAGCCTGACCCCCAACTCAACCTCGCACACCGTCGAACCCTCACACAAATATTAACCCCAACCCATATCTAAACAGTCAAGTTTGCCATAAGCCTAAATGAGACAATAGGTTCGCTCATCCTTAAGCACTAAACCCTACTCTTACCTTCCACCTCACACTGCCCCTACATTTGATCCTCAGACTTACCATAACCCCAATCCTCACACAGCCGTAACTCTAACGTGAACTGTAACTCTGTCCCTAAACATGCCCAGATGCCTGTACCTATGCCCGTCTAAAGTTAAACCTAAACCGAAATCTTCTGTGCCACCATTTTGCAGCAGTTTAAAGAAGTACACTGGGAAAGATTTTTCTGCAAGAAAGAAACTGCAGGCGGCGTGCCTGAACTGAGAATATCATGCTGCACGAGCTCTTTGGCCTCAGATGCTTGAAGTGCCATGAGTGGGAAGTATAAAGAAACAGGACTTTACTTTCTCCGTGATCATCAACCTTTGTGGATTCTCTTTGTTCTAGACGCCTGAAATAAAGACAGTTGTCCTGAGTCACCTAAACCTCCACCGAGTGAGGCGCTGGAACTTGCCGGTATCAGAGAATTCCGAAGAAGGCTGAACGTCCACAATTAAATGGTCATTGCCCAGAAATGAAGCGCCAGCCGGATCAGCCTGGGAAACAAGCTTCCATTAGACAATGAAGATGTGAGAATCTGGTACGGCCACAGTTCACGGTTTCCATAGATCCATGCAATTCCGTGTTGAATTTCAGTCCGAAAATGAAACCGCTGGAGCCTCTGTTCAGCAGGCCCTGGTGTAGCTCCCAGAGGCACAATGGTGCTCCTCTAGAATTTGGACGAAAAACGTTTTCACGGGAATAAGCAACCTCGATCAAGCCAGGTGGGTCTTGGAAAAACGAAATTGCTGCGTGTGCCTGGAATACTGACAAGCACACGCGTGTGTCACTCCAAGGCGCATTCAGCACAGGAATCTGCATCGATTGAGCCAAGACAAAGGAAAGTTCAGGGAGGCAGCACCCGTGTAGAAAAGCATTTGTTCTTCAAAGAGGAGGCCAATATTGTGAAACGACATACCCATGGCAAATAGTTTTCATCGGCAGTTTCATGGAGCAATATTGCGGGGAGAGAAAAGGCACCACCTGAGGGAGGCACGCTCAAAAAAATTACTTAGGGCAGGAGACGGGTCGCCCCCGAAACTAGGGGTGTCGGGCCTCAACATTGTAAGCAGAGTTCACTGAAGTCCCTGAGTGAAGTTTTCTCCGGTGTCCTTCGTCTACGTTCCTAAAATTTACTCTGCGGTTTCTGATGACTCTGGGTTACGAACGGCCACCATTCACCTTTCTCCTTACACTCGTGCGTCTCCATCGACCTTAAAGGAAAAGGAGAACACGCAGATGCTGGCAGCTAAATTCAGCAGAGTTTGTCTCAACACAAAAGAGACAGCTCTGTGGGGACCCGTCTTCCATGGTAAAACATTTCCTAACGAATAAGAAATCTTCCCATCGCAATGACAGTATGAGAATTGCCACCGGTGGATTTGCCGATGTGCCTATAAACATCTTCTTCAGGCCATGAAGTAGTGAAGCACGGGAACCCAGGCGCTTCACCCTTTTCCCTAGACCAGTGAAACTTAAAGAGCCACTATTGACCTGTGAGACATGACGTTGCTGGAAGCATCAGTGTATAGAGGCATGGGAACCTCAAAGGAGTTTCTTCCGTGTGAAAATAACAACCAGGCTGAACTTCATGGCAGGGTTCCAGATTCCCAGGAATTCCACGGGCTGTATTGCTCAGAGATAGAACCTACTGCTTGGGGCACACTTAATCTGAAAAACTTGCTGGACTCACGGCTTTCCCAAAGACCCAAGATTCTCAAAGAGCGAGCGTAAGTTTGACGGAAAAACAAACTGCCAGTAGCGCCTTTTGACCTTGAAACCGGCAAGAAGGAAGATTTCCCTTAAACCATGAATCTCAGAAACATTGTGACAGTGAAGGAAAACCAGTGAGAGCAGATGTACTTCCAATAATCCAACACTTAAATTAGACCTCATACCTAAATCCTATCCTAAAAACAACCCTAATCCTAACCCTAAACAAGGTGAAAAGCTAACCCTAGGTGTAAACCTAAACAGAGATGTACCCTAAGCCTAGGTCTAACTGTATTCTCCTAACCTTAAAATTAACCCTAACCTAAGGCTCACCCTAAAGCAAGCCCTAACCATAACCGTATGTCTACCCTAAGGCTAACCCTAATCCTAACCCCAAATCTGATGTGAACATGCAGCTCCCCCTACAACTAACCTTACTCCTAACCGTCATCCTTCGCCTGAACCTAACTTAACTCTATCCCTCACCTTCAATCGAAGCCTCCATAGCACCGTTAATGTAATCCAATCCCTTAAACTAGACAGAGAGCTAAACTTAACCATAACCAAAACGGACGTAACACACAAACCGTAAGCCTGAACCCAACTCTTAACCTCGCACACTGTCTAACCGTCACACAAATATTAACCCCAACCCATATCTAAACAGTCATGTTTACCATAGGCCTAAATGAGACAATAGGTTCGCTCATCCTTAAGCACTAAACCCTACTCTTACCTTCCACCTCACACTGCCCCTACATTTGATCCTCAGACTTACCATAACCCGAATCCTCACACAGCCGTAACTCTAACCTGAACTCTAACTCTGTCCCTAAACATGCCCAAATGCCTGTACCTATGCCCGTCTAAAGTTAAACCTAAACCGAAATCTTCTGTGCCACCATTTTGCAGCAGTTTAAAGAAGTACAGTGGGAAAGATTTTTCTGCAAGAAAGAAACTGCAGGCGGCGTGCCTGAACTGAGAATATCATGCTGCACGAGCTCTTTGGCCTCAGATGCTAGAAGTGCCATGAGTGGGCACTATAAAGAAACGGGACTTTACTTTCTCCGTGATCATCAACCTTTGTGGATTCTCTTTGTTCTAGACGCCTGAAATAAAGACAGTTGTCCTGAGTCACCTAAACCACCACCGAGTGGTCTTAGTGAGGCGCGGGAACTTGCCGGTATCAGAATTCCGAAGAAGGCTGAACGTCCACAATTAAATGGTCATTGCCCAGAAATGAAGCGCCAGCCGGATCAGCCTGGGAAACAAGCTTCCATTAGACAATGAAGATGTGAGAATCTGGTACGGCCACAGTTCACGGTTTCCATAGATCCATGCAATTCCGTGTTGAATTTCAGTCCGAAAATGAAACCGCTGGAGCCTCTGTTCAGCAGGCCCTGGTGTAGCTCCCAGAGGCACAATGGTGCTCCTCTAGAATTTGGACGAAAAACGTTTTCACGGGAATAAGCAACCTCGATCAAGCCAGGTGGGTCTTGGAAAAACGAAATTGCTGCGTGTGCCTGGAATACTGACAAGCACACGCGTGGGTCACTCCAAGGCGCATTCAGCACAGGAATCTGCATCGATTGAGCCAAGACAAAGGAAAGTTCAGGGAGGCAGCACCCGTGTAGAAAAGCATTTGTTCTTCAAAGAGGAGGCCAATATTGTGAAACGACATACCCATGGCAAATAGTTTTCATCGGCAGTTTCATGGAGCAATATTGCGGGGAGAGAAAAGGCACCACCTGAGGGAGGCACGCTCAAAAAAACTACGTAGGGCAGGAGACGGGTCGCCCCCGAAACTAGGGGTGTCGGGCCTCAACATTGTAAGCAGAGTTCACTGAAGTCCCTGAGTGAAGTTTTCTCCGGTGTCCTTCGTCTACGTTCCTAAAATTTACTCTGCGGTTTCTGATGACTCTGGGTTACGAACGGCCACCATTCACCTTTCTCCTTACACTCGTGCGTCTCCATCGACCTTAAAGGAAAGGGAGAACACGCAGATGCTGGCAGCTAAATTCAGCAGTTTGTCTCAACACAAAAGAGACAGCTCTGTGGGGACCCGTCTTCCATGGTAAAACATTTCCTAACGAATAAGAAATCTTCCCATCGCAATGACAGTATGAGAATTGCCACCGGTGGATTTGCCGATGTGCCTATAAACATCTTCTTCAGGCCATGAAGTAGTGAAGCACGGGAACCCAGGCGCTTCACCCTTTTCCCTAGACCAGTGAAACTTAAAGAGCCACTATTGACCTGTGAGACATGACGTTGCTGGAAGCATCAGTGTACAGAGGCATGGGAACCTCAAAGGAGTTTCTTCCGTGTGAAAATAACAACCAGGCTGAACTTCATGGCAGGGTTCCAGATTCCCAGGAATTCCACGGGCTGTATTGCTCAGAGATAGAACCTACTGCTTGGGGCACACTTAATCTGAAAAACTTGCTGGACTCACGGCTTTCCCAAAGACCCAAGATTCTCAAAGAGCGAGCGTAAGTTTGACGGAAAAACAAACTGCCGGTAGCGCCTTTTGATCTTGAAACCGGCAAGAAGGAAGATTTCCCTTAAACCATGAATCTCAGAAACATCGTGACAGTGAAGGAAAACCAGTGAGAGCAGATGTACTTCCAATAATCCAACACTTAAATTAGACCTCATACCTAAATCCTATCCTAAAAACAACCCTAATCCTAACCCTAAACAAGGTGAAAAGCTAACCCTAGGTGTAAACCTAAACAGAGATGTACCCTAAGCCTAGGTCTAACTGTATTCTCCTAACCTTAAAATTAACCCTAACCTAAGGCTCACCCTAAAGCAAGCCCTAACCATAACCGTATGTCTACCCTAAGGCTAACCCTAATCCTAACCCCAAATCTGATGTGAACATGCAGCTCCCCCTACAACTAACCTTACTCCTAACCGTCATCCTTCGCCTGAACCTAACTTAACTCTATCCCTCACCTTCAATCGAAGCCTCCATAGCACCGTTAATGTAATCCAATCCCTTAAACTAGACAGAGAGCTAAACTTAACTATAACCAAAACGGACGTAACACACAAACCGTAAGACTGACCCCAACTCTTAACCTCGCACACTGTCTAACCCTCACACAAATATTAACCCCAACCCATATCTAAACAGTCAAGTTTACCATAGGCCTAAATGAGACAATAGGTTCGCTCATCCTTAAGCACTAAACCCTACTCTTACCTTCCACCTCACACTGCCCCTACATTTGATCCTCAGACTTACCATAACCCGAATCCTCACACAGCCGTAACTCTAACGTGAACTCTAACTCTGTCCCTAAACATGCCCAAATGCCTGTACCTATGCCCGTCTAAAGTTAAACCTAAACCGAAATCTTCTGTGCCACCATTTTGCAGCAGTTTAAAGAAGTACACTGGGAAAGATTTTTCTGCATGCAAGAAAGAGCAGGCGGCGTGCCTGAACTGAGAATATCATGCTGCACGAGCTCTTTGGCCTCAGATGCTAGAAGTGCCATGAGTGGGAACTATAAAGAAACGGGACTTTACTTTCTCCATGATCATCAACCTTTGTGGATTCTCTTTGTTCTAGACGCCTGAAATAAAGACAGTTGTCCTGAGTCACCTAAACCTTCACCGAGTGGTCTTAGTGAGGCGCGGGAACATGCCGGTATCAGAGAATTCCGAAGAAGGCTGAACGTCCACAATTAAATGGTCATTGCCCAGAAATGAAGCGCCAGCCGGATCAGCCTGGGAAACAAGCTTCCATTAGACAATGAAGATGTGAGAATCTGGTACGGCCACAGTTCACGGTTTCCATAGATCCATGCAATTCCGTGTTGAATTTCAGTCCGAAAATGAAACCGCTGGAGCCTCTGTTCAGCAGGCCCTGGTGTAGCTCCCAGAGGCACAATGGTGCTCCTCTAGAATTTGGACGAAAAACGTTTTCACGGGAATAAGCAACCTCGATCAAGCCAGGTGGGTCTTGGAAAAACGAAATTGCTGCGTGTGCCTGGAATACTGACAAGCACACACGTGTGTCACTCCATGGCGCATTCAGCACAGGAATCTGCATCGATTGAGCCAAGACAAAGGAAAGTTCAGGGAGGCAGCACCCGTGTAGAAAAGCATTTGTTCTTCAAAGAGGCCAATATTGTGAAACGACATACCCATGGCAAATAGTTTTCATCGGCAGAGTTTCATGGAGCAATATTGCGGGGAGAGAAAAGGCACCACCTGAGGGAGGCACGCTCAAAAAAACTACGTAGGGCAGGAGACGGGTCGCCCCCGGCACTAGGGGTGTCGGGCCTCAACATTGTAAGCAGAGTTCACTGAAGTCCCTGAGTGAAGTTTTCTCCAGTATCCTACGTCTACGTTCCTAAAATTTACTCTGCGGTTTCTGATGACTCTGGGTTACGAACGTCCACCATTCACCTTTCTCCTTACACTCGTGCGTCTCCATCAACCATAAAGGAAAGGGAGGACACGCAGATGCTGGCAGCTAAATTCAGCAGAGTTTGTCTCAACACAAAAGAGAGCTCTGTGGGGACCCGTCTTCCATGGTAAAACATTTCCTAACGTATAAGAAATCTTCCCATCGCAATGACAATATGAGAGAATTGTCACCGGTGGATTTGCCGATGTGCCTACAAACATCTTCCGGCCATGAAGTAGTGAAGCATGGGAACCCAGGCGCTTCACCCTTTTTCCTAGACCAGTGAAACTTAAAGAGCCACTATTGACCTGTGTGACATGACGTTGCTGGAAGCATCAGTGTACAGAGGCATGGGAATCTCAAAGGAGTTTCTTCCGTGTGAAAATAACAACCAGGCTGAACTTCATGGCAGGGTTCCAGATTCCCAGGAATTCCACGTGCTGTATTGCTCAGGGATAGAACCTACTGCTTGGGGCACACTTAATCTGAAAAGCTTGCTGGACTCACGGCTTTCCCAAAGACCCATGATTCTCAAAGAGCGAGCGTAAGTTTGACGGAAAAAAACAAACTGCCGGTGGTGCCTTTTTAACCTTGAAACCGGCAAGAAGCAAGATTTCTCTTAAACCTTGAATCTCAGAAATATTTTGATAGTGAAGGAAAACCAGTGAGAGCAGATGTACTTCCAATAATCCAACACTTAAATTAAACCTCAAACCTAAATCCTATCCTAAAACCAACCCTAATCCTAACCCTAACCTAGGTGAAAACCTAACCCTAGGTCTGAACCTAAACAGAGATGTAACCCTAAGCCTAGGTCTAACTCTGTAAACTCCTAAACTTAAACTTAACCCTAACCTAAGGCTCACCCGAAACCAAGCCCTAACGCTAACCGTATGTCTACCCTAAGGCTACGCCTAATCCTAACCCCAAATCTGATGTGAACATGCAGTTCCCCTTACAACTAACCTTACTCCTAACCGTCATCCTTCGCCTGAACCTAACTTAACTCTATCCCTCACCTTCAATCGATACCTCAATTTCACCGTTAATGTAAACCAATCCCTTAAACTAGACAGAGAGCTAAACTTAACCTTAATGAAAACGGATGTAACACACAAACCGTAAGCCTGACCCCCAACTCAACCTCGCACACCGTCGAACCCTCACACAAATATTAACCCCAACCCATATCTAAACAGTCAAGTTTGCCATAAGCCTAAATGAGACAATAGGTTCGCTCATCCTTAAGCACTAAACCCTACTCTTACCTTCCACCTCACACTGCCCCTACATTTGATCCTCAGACTTACCATAACCCCAATCCTCACACAGCCGTAACTCTAACGTGAACTGTAACTCTGTCCCTAAACATGCCCAGATGCCTGTACCTATGCCCGTCTAAAGTTAAACCTAAACCGAAATCTTCTGTGCCACCATTTTGCAGCAGTTTAAAGAAGTACACTGGGAAAGATTTTTCTGCAAGAAAGAAACTGCAGGCGGCGTGCCTGAACTGAGAATATCATGCTGCACGAGCTCTTTGGCCTCAGATGCTTGAAGTGCCATGAGTGGGAAGTATAAAGAAACAGGACTTTACTTTCTCCGTGATCATCAACCTTTGTGGATTCTCTTTGTTCTAGACGCCTGAAATAAAGACAGTTGTCCTGAGTCACCTAAACCTCCACCGAGTGAGGCGCTGGAACTTGCCGGTATCAGAGAATTCCGAAGAAGGCTGAACGTCCACAATTAAATGGTCATTGCCCAGAAATGAAGCGCCAGCCGGATCAGCCTGGGAAACAAGCTTCCATTAGACAATGAAGATGTGAGAATCTGGTACGGCCACAGTTCACGGTTTCCATAGATCCATGCAATTCCGTGTTGAATTTCAGTCCGAAAATGAAACCGCTGGAGCCTCTGTTCAGCAGGCCCTGGTGTAGCTCCCAGAGGCACAATGGTGCTCCTCTAGAATTTGGACGAAAAACGTTTTCACGGGAATAAGCAACCTCGATCAAGCCAGGTGGGTCTTGGAAAAACGAAATTGCTGCGTGTGCCTGGAATACTGACAAGCACACGCGTGTGTCACTCCAAGGCGCATTCAGCACAGGAATCTGCATCGATTGAGCCAAGACAAAGGAAAGTTCAGGGAGGCAGCACCCGTGTAGAAAAGCATTTGTTCTTCAAAGAGGAGGCCAATATTGTGAAACGACATACCCATGGCAAATAGTTTTCATCGGCAGTTTCATGGAGCAATATTGCGGGGAGAGAAAAGGCACCACCTGAGGGAGGCACGCTCAAAAAAATTACTTAGGGCAGGAGACGGGTCGCCCCCGAAACTAGGGGTGTCGGGCCTCAACATTGTAAGCAGAGTTCACTGAAGTCCCTGAGTGAAGTTTTCTCCGGTGTCCTTCGTCTACGTTCCTAAAATTTACTCTGCGGTTTCTGATGACTCTGGGTTACGAACGGCCACCATTCACCTTTCTCCTTACACTCGTGCGTCTCCATCGACCTTAAAGGAAAGGGAGAACACGCAGATGCTGGCAGCTAAATTCAGCAGAGTTTGTCTCAACACAAAAGAGACAGCTCTGTGGGGACCCGTCTTCCATGGTAAAACATTTCCTAACGAATAAGAAATCTTCCCATCGCAATGACAGTATGAGAATTGCCACCGGTGGATTTGCCGATGTGCCTATAAACATCTTCTTCAGGCCATGAAGTAGTGAAGCACGGGAACCCAGGCGCTTCACCCTTTTCCCTAGACCAGTGAAACTTAAAGAGCCACTATTGACCTGTGAGACATGACGTTGCTGGAAGCATCAGTGTATAGAGGCATGGGAACCTCAAAGGAGTTTCTTCCGTGTGAAAATAACAACCAGGCTGAACTTCATGGCAGGGTTCCAGATTCCCAGGAATTCCACGGGCTGTATTGCTCAGAGATAGAACCTACTGCTTGGGGCACACTTAATCTGAAAAACTTGCTGGACTCACGGCTTTCCCAAAGACCCAAGATTCTCAAAGAGCGAGCGTAAGTTTGACGGAAAAACAAACTGCCAGTAGCGCCTTTTGACCTTGAAACCGGCAAGAAGGAAGATTTCCCTTAAACCATGACTCTCAGAAACATTGTGACAGTGAAGGAAAACCAGTGAGAGCAGATGTACTTCCAATAATCCAACACTTAAATTAGACCTCATACCTAAATCCTATCCTAAAAACAACCCTAATCCTAACCCTAAACAAGGTGAAAAGCTAACCCTAGGTGTAAACCTAAACAGAGATGTACCCTAAGCCTAGGTCTAACTGTATTCTCCTAACCTTAAAATTAACCCTAACCTAAGGCTCACCCTAAAGCAAGCCCTAACCATAACCGTATGTCTACCCTAAGGCTAACCCTAATCCTAACCCCAAATCTGATGTGAACATGCAGCTCCCCCTACAACTAACCTTACTCCTAACCGTCATCCTTCGCCTGAACCTAACTTAACTCTATCCCTCACCTTCAATCGAAGCCTCCATAGCACCGTTAATGTAATCCAATCCCTTAAACTAGACAGAGAGCTAAACTTAACCATAACCAAAACGGACGTAACACACAAACCGTAAGCCTGAACCCAACTCTTAACCTCGCACACTGTCTAACCGTCACACAAATATTAACCCCAACCCATATCTAAACAGTCATGTTTACCATAGGCCTAAATGAGACAATAGGTTCGCTCATCCTTAAGCACTAAACCCTACTCTTACCTTCCACCTCACACTGCCCCTACATTTGATCCTCAGACTTACCATAACCCGAATCCTCACACAGCCGTAACTCTAACCTGAACTCTAACTCTGTCCCTAAACATGCCCAAATGCCTGTACCTATGCCCGTCTAAAGTTAAACCTAAACCGAAATCTTCTGTGCCACCATTTTGCAGCAGTTTAAAGAAGTACAGTGGGAAAGATTTTTCTGCAAGAAAGAAACTGCAGGCGGCGTGCCTGAACTGAGAATATCATGCTGCACGAGCTCTTTGGCCTCAGATGCTAGAAGTGCCATGAGTGGGCACTATAAAGAAACGGGACTTTACTTTCTCCGTGATCATCAACCTTTGTGGATTCTCTTTGTTCTAGACGCCTGAAATAAAGACAGTTGTCCTGAGTCACCTAAACCACCACCGAGTGGTCTTAGTGAGGCGCGGGAACTTGCCGGTATCAGAATTCCGAAGAAGGCTGAACGTCCACAATTAAATGGTCATTGCCCAGAAATGAAGCGCCAGCCGGATCAGCCTGGGAAACAAGCTTCCATTAGACAATGAAGATGTGAGAATCTGGTACGGCCACAGTTCACGGTTTCCATAGATCCATGCAATTCCGTGTTGAATTTCAGTCCGAAAATGAAACCGCTGGAGCCTCTGTTCAGCAGGCCCTGGTGTAGCTCCCAGAGGCACAATGGTGCTCCTCTAGAATTTGGACGAAAAACGTTTTCACGGGAATAAGCAACCTCGATCAAGCCAGGTGGGTCTTGGAAAAACGAAATTGCTGCGTGTGCCTGGAATACTGACAAGCACACGCGTGGGTCACTCCAAGGCGCATTCAGCACAGGAATCTGCATCGATTGAGCCAAGACAAAGGAAAGTTCAGGGAGGCAGCACCCGTGTAGAAAAGCATTTGTTCTTCAAAGAGGAGGCCAATATTGTGAAACGACATACCCATGGCAAATAGTTTTCATCGGCAGTTTCATGGAGCAATATTGCGGGGAGAGAAAAGGCACCACCTGAGGGAGGCACGCTCAAAAAAACTACGTAGGGCAGGAGACGGGTCGCCCCCGAAACTAGGGGTGTCGGGCCTCAACATTGTAAGCAGAGTTCACTGAAGTCCCTGAGTGAAGTTTTCTCCGGTGTCCTTCGTCTACGTTCCTAAAATTTACTCTGCGGTTTCTGATGACTCTGGGTTACGAACGGCCACCATTCACCTTTCTCCTTACACTCGTGCGTCTCCATCGACCTTAAAGGAAAGGGAGAACACGCAGATGCTGGCAGCTAAATTCAGCAGTTTGTCTCAACACAAAAGAGACAGCTCTGTGGGGACCCGTCTTCCATGGTAAAACATTTCCTAACGAATAAGAAATCTTCCCATCGCAATGACAGTATGAGAATTGCCACCGGTGGATTTGCCGATGTGCCTATAAACATCTTCTTCAGGCCATGAAGTAGTGAAGCACGGGAACCCAGGCGCTTCACCCTTTTCCCTAGACCAGTGAAACTTAAAGAGCCACTATTGACCTGTGAGACATGACGTTGCTGGAAGCATCAGTGTACAGAGGCATGGGAACCTCAAAGGAGTTTCTTCCGTGTGAAAATAACAACCAGGCTGAACTTCATGGCAGGGTTCCAGATTCCCAGGAATTCCACGGGCTGTATTGCTCAGAGATAGAACCTACTGCTTGGGGCACACTTAATCTGAAAAACTTGCTGGACTCACGGCTTTCCCAAAGACCCAAGATTCTCAAAGAGCGAGCGTAAGTTTGACGGAAAAACAAACTGCCGGTAGCGCCTTTTGATCTTGAAACCGGCAAGAAGGAAGATTTCCCTTAAACCATGAATCTCAGAAACATCGTGACAGTGAAGGAAAACCAGTGAGAGCAGATGTACTTCCAATAATCCAACACTTAAATTAGACCTCATACCTAAATCCTATCCTAAAAACAACCCTAATCCTAACCCTAAACAAGGTGAAAAGCTAACCCTAGGTGTAAACCTAAACAGAGATGTACCCTAAGCCTAGGTCTAACTGTATTCTCCTAACCTTAAAATTAACCCTAACCTAAGGCTCACCCTAAAGCAAGCCCTAACCATAACCGTATGTCTACCCTAAGGCTAACCCTAATCCTAACCCCAAATCTGATGTGAACATGCAGCTCCCCCTACAACTAACCTTACTCCTAACCGTCATCCTTCGCCTGAACCTAACTTAACTCTATCCCTCACCTTCAATCGAAGCCTCCATAGCACCGTTAATGTAATCCAATCCCTTAAACTAGACAGAGAGCTAAACTTAACCATAACCAAAACGGACGTAACACACAAACCGTAAGCCTGAACCCAACTCTTAACCTCGCACACTGTCTAACCGTCACACAAATATTAACCCCAACCCATATCTAAACAGTCAAGTTTACCATAGGCCTAAATGAGACAATAGGTTCGCTCATCCTTAAGCACTAAACCCTACTCTTACCTTCCACCTCACACTGCCCCTACATTTGATCCTCAGACTTACCATAACCCGAATCCTCACACAGCCGTAACTCTAACGTGAACTCTAACTCTGTCCCTAAACATGCCCAAATGCCTGTACCTATGCCCGTCTAAAGTTAAACCTAAACCGAACTCTTCTGTGCCACCATTTTGCAGCAGTTTAAAGAAGTACAGTGGGAAAGATTTTTCTGCAAGAAAGAAACTGCAGGCGGCGTGCCTGAACTGAGAATATCATGCTGCACGAGCTCTTTGGCCTCAGATGCTAGAAGTGCCATGAGTGGGCACTATAAAGAAACGGGACTTTACTTTCTCCGTGATCATCAACTTTTGTGGATTCTCTTTGTTCT
The DNA here is from genome assembly GCF_050624435.1 of Tenrec ecaudatus. Classification (NCBI taxonomy): domain Eukaryota; kingdom Metazoa; phylum Chordata; class Mammalia; order Afrosoricida; family Tenrecidae; genus Tenrec; species Tenrec ecaudatus. Next base: position 45,921 of record NW_027459540.1, on the reverse strand, counting down.
AGACGCCTGAAATAAAGACAGTTGTCCTGAGTCACCTAAACCACCACCGAGTGGTCTTAGTGAGGCGCGGGAACTTTCCGGTATCAGAATTCCGAAGAAGGCTGAACGTCCACAATTAAATGGTCATTGCCCAGAAATGAAGCGCCAGCCGGATCAGCCTGGGAAACAAGCTTCCATTAGACAATGAAGATGTGAGAATCTGGTACGGCCACACTTCATGGTTTCCATAGATCCATGCAATTCCATCTTGAATTTCAGTCCGAAAATGAAACCGCTGGAGCCGCTGTTCAGCAGGCCCTGGTGTAGCTCCCAGAGGCACAATGGTGCTCCTCTAGATTTTGGACGAAAAACGTTTTCACGGGAATAAGCAACCTTGATCAAGCCAGGTGGGTCTTGGAAAAACGAAATTGCTGCGTGTGCCTGGAATACTGACAAGCACTCACCTGTGTCACTCTATGGCGCATTCAGCACAGGAATCTGCATCGATTGAGCCAAGACAAAGGAAAGTTCAGGGAGGCAGCACCCGTGTAGAAAAGCATTTGTTCTTCAAAGAGGAGGCCAACATTGTGAAACGACATACCCATGGCAAATAGTTTTCATCGGCAGTTTCATGGAGCAATATTGCGGGGAGAGAAAAGGCACCACCTGAGGGAGGCACGCTCAAAAAAATTACGTAGGGCAGGAGACGGGTCGCCCCCAGGCACTAGGGGTGTCGGGCCTCAACATTGTTAGCAGAGTTCACTGAAGTCCCTGAGTGAAGTTTTCTCCGGTGTCCTTCGTCTACGTTCCTAAAATTTACTCTGCGGTTTCTGATGACTCTGGGTTACGAACGGCCACCATTCACCGTTTTCCTTACACTCGTGCGTCTCCATCGACCTTAAAGGAAAGGGAGAACACGCAGATGCTGGCAGCTAAATTCAGCAGAGTTTGTCTCAACACAAAAGAGACAGCTCTGTGGGGACCCGTCTTCCATGGTAAAACATTTCCTAACGAATAAGAAATCTTCCCATCGCAATGACAGTAGAATTGCCACCGGTGGATTTGCCGATGTGCCTATAAACATCTTCTTCAGGCCATGAAGTAGTGAAGCACGGGAACCCAGGCGCTTCACCCTTTTCCCTAGACCAGTGAAACTTAAAGAGCCACTATTGACCTGTGAGACATGACGTTGCTGGAAGCATCAGTGTACAGAGGCATGGGAACCTCAAAGGAGTTTCTTCCGTGTGAAAATAACAACCAGGCTGAACTTCATGGCAGGGTTCCAGATTCCCAGGAATTCCACGGGCTGTATTGCTCAGAGATAGAACCTACTGCTTGGGGCACACTTAATCTGAAAAACTTGCTGGACTCACGGCTTTCCCAAAGACCCAAGATTCTCAAAGAGCGAGCGTAAGTTTGACGGAAAAACAAACTGCCGGTAGCGCCTTTTGACCTTGAAACCGGCAAGAAGGAAGATTTCCCTTAAACCATGAATCTCAGAAACATCGTGACAGTGAAGGAAAACCAGTGAGAGCAGATGTACTTCCAATAATCCAACACTTAAATTAGACCTCATACCTAAATCCTATCCTAAAAACAACCCTAATCCTAACCCTAAACAAGGTGAAAAGCTAACCCTAGGTGTAAACCTAAACAGAGATGTACCCTAAGCCTAGGTCTAACTGTATTCTCCTAACCTTAAAATTAACCCTAACCTAAGGCTCACCCTAAAGCAAGCCCTAACCATAACCGTATGTCTACCCTAAGGCTAACCCTAATCCTAACCCCAAATCTGATGTGAACATGCAGCTCCCCCTACAACTAACCTTACTCCTAACCGTCATCCTTCGCCTGAACCTAACTTAACTCTATCCCTCACCTTCAATCGAAGCCTCCATAGCACCGTTAATGTAATCCAATCCCTTAAACTAGACAGAGAGCTAAACTTAACCATAACCAAAACGGACGTAACACACAAACCGTAAGCCTGAACCCAACTCTTAACCTCGCACACTGTCTAACCGTCACACAAATATTAACCCCAACCCATATCTAAACAGTCAAGTTTACCATAGGCCTAAATGAGACAATAGGTTCGCTCATCCTTAAGCACTAAACCCTACTCTTACCTTCCACCTCACACTGCCCCTACATTTGATCCTCAGACTTACCATAACCCGAATCCTCACACAGCCGTAACTCTAACGTGAACTCTAACTCTGTCCCTAAACATGCCCAAATGCCTGTACCTATGCCCGTCTAAAGTTAAACCTAAACCGAACTCTTCTGTGCCACCATTTTTCAGCAGTTTAAAGAAGTACAGTGGGAAAGATTTTTCTGCAAGAAAGAAACTGCAGGCGGCGTGCCTGACTGAGAATATCATGCTGCACGAGCTCTTTGGCCTCAGATGCTAGAAGTGCCATGAGTGGGCACTATAAAGAAACGGGACTTTACTTTCTCCGTGATCATCAACTTTTGTGGATTCTCTTTGTTCTAGACGCCTGAAATAAAGACAGTTGTCCTGAGTCACCTAAACCACCACCGAGTGGTCTTAGTGAGGCGCGGGAACTTGCCGGTATCAGAATTCCGAAGAAGGCTGAACGTCCACAATTAAATGGTCATTGCCCAGAAATGAAGCGCCAGCCGGATCAGCCTGGGAAACAAGCTTCCATTAGACAATGAAGATGTGAGAATCTGGTACGGCCACACTTCATGGTTTCCATAGATCCATGCAATTCCATCTTGAATTTCAGTCCGAAAATGAAACCGCTGGAGCCTCTGTTCAGCAGGCCCTGGTGTAGCTCCCAGAGGCACAATGGTGCTCCTCTAGATTTTGGACGAAAAACGTTTTCACGGGAATAAGCAACCTTGATCAAGCCAGGTGGGTCTTGGAAAAACGAAATTGCTGCGTGTGCCTGGAATACTGACAAGCACTCACCTGTGTCACTCTATGGCGCATTCAGCACAGGAATCTGCATCGATTGAGCCAAGACAAAGGAAAGTTCAGGGAGGCAGCACCCGTGTAGAAAAGCATTTGTTCTTCAAAGAGGAGGCCAACATTGTGAAACGACATACCCATGGCAAATAGTTTTCATCGGCAGTTTCATGGAGCAATATTGCGGGGAGAGAAAAGGCACCACCTGAGGGAGGCACGCTCAAAAAAATTACGTAGGGCAGGAGACGGGTCGCCCCCAGGCACTAGGGGTGTCGGGCCTCAACATTGTTAGCAGAGTTCACTGAAGTCCCTGAGTGAAGTTTTCTCCGGTGTCCTTCGTCTACGTTCCTAAAATTTACTCTGCGGTTTCTGATGACTCTGGGTTACGAACGGCCACCATTCACCGTTTTCCTTACACTCGTGCGTCTCCATCGACCTTAAAGGAAAGGGAGAACACGCAGATGCTGGCAGCTAAATTCAGCAGAGTTTGTCTCAACACAAAAGAGACAGCTCTGTGGGGACCCGTCTTCCATGGTAAAACATTTCCTAACGAATAAGAAATCTTCCCATCGCAATGACAGTAGAATTGCCACCGGTGGATTTGCCGATGTGCCTATAAACATCTTCTTCAGGCCATGAAGTAGTGAAGCACGGGAACCCAGGCGCTTCACCCTTTTCCCTAGACCAGTGAAACTTAAAGAGCCACTATTGACCTGTGAGACATGACGTTGCTGGAAGCATCAGTGTACAGAGGCATGGGAACCTCAAAGGAGTTTCTTCCGTGTGAAAATAACAACCAGGCTGAACTTCATGGCAGGGTTCCAGATTCCCAGGAATTCCACGGGCTGTATTGCTCAGAGATAGAACCTACTGCTTGGGGCACACTTAATCTGAAAAACTTGCTGGACTCACGGCTTTCCCAAAGACCCAAGATTCTCAAAGAGCGAGCGTAAGTTTGACGGAAAAACAAACTGCCGGTAGCGCCTTTTGACCTTGAAACCGGCAAGAAGGAAGATTTCCCTTAAACCATGAATCTCAGAAACATCGTGACAGTGAAGGAAAACCAGTGAGAGCAGATGTACTTCCAATAATCCAACACTTAAATTAGACCTCATACCTAAATCCTATCCTAAAAACAACCCTAATCCTAACCCTAAACAAGGTGAAAAGCTAACCCTAGGTGTAAACCTAAACAGAGATGTACCTTAAGCCTAGGTCTAACTGTATTCTCCTAACCTTAAAATTAACCCTAACCTAAGGCTCACCCTAAAGCAAGCCCTAACCATAACCGTATGTCTACCCTAAGGCTAACCCTAATCCTAACCCCAAATCTGATGTGAACATGCAGCTCCCCCTACAACTAACCTTACTCCTAACCGTCATCCTTCGCCTGAACCTAACTTAACTCTATCCCTCACCTTCAATCGAAGCCTCCATAGCACCGTTAATGTAATCCAATCCCTTAAACTAGACAGAGAGCTAAACTTAACCATAACCAAAACGGACGTAACACACAAACCGTAAGCCTGAACCCAACTCTTAACCTCGCACACTGTCTAACCGTCACACAAATATTAACCCCAACCCATATCTAAACAGTCAAGTTTACCATAGGCCTAAATGAGACAATAGGTTCGCTCATCCTTAAGCACTAAACCCTACTCTTACCTTCCACCTCACACTGCCCCTACATTTGATCCTCAGACTTACCATAACCCGAATCCTCACACAGCCGTAACTCTAACGTGAACTCTGTCCCTAAACATGCCCAAATGCCTGTACCTATGCCCGCCTAAAGTTAAACCTAAACCGAACTCTTCTGTGCCACCATTTTTCAGCAGTTTAAAGAAGTACAGTGGGAAAGATTTTTCTGCAAGAAAGAAACTGCAGGCGGCGTGCCTGACTGAGAATATCATGCTGCACGAGCTCTTTGGCCTCAGATGCTAGAAGTGCCATGAGTGGGCACTATAAAGAAACGGGACTTTACTTTCTCCGTGATCATCAACTTTTGTGGATTCTCTTTGTTCTAGACGCCTGAAATAAAGACAGTTGTCCTGAGTCACCTAAACCACCACCGAGTGGTCTTAGTGAGGCGCGGGAACTTGCCGGTATCAGAATTCCGAAGAAGGCTGAACATCCACAATTAAATGGTCATTGCCCAGAAATGAAGCGCCAGCCGGATCAGCCTGGGAAACAAGCTTCCATTAGACAATGAAGATGTGAGAATCTGGTACGGCCACACTTCATGGTTTCCATAGATCCATGCAATTCCGTCTTGAATTTCAGTCCGAAAATGAAACCGCTGGAGCCTCTGTTCAGCAGGCCCTGGTGTAGCTCCCAGAGGCACAATGGTGCTCCTCTAGATTTTGGACGAAAAACGTTTTCACGGGAATAAGCAACCTTGATCAAGCCAGGTGGGTCTTGGAAAAACGAAATTGCTGCGTGTGCCTGGAATACTGACAAGCACTCACCTGTGTCACTCTATGGCGCATTCAGCACAGGAATCTGCATCGATTGAGCCAAGACAAAGGAAAGTTCAGGGAGGCAGCACCCGTGTAGAAAAGCATTTGTTCTTCAAAGAGGAGGCCAATATTGTGAAACGACATACCCATGGCAAATAGTTTTCATCGGCAGTTTCATGGAGCAATATTGCGGGGAGAGAAAAGGCACCACCTGAGGGAGGCACGCTCAAAAAAACTACGTAGGGCAGGAGACGGGTCGCCCCCAGGCACTAGGGGTGTCGGGCCTCAACATTGTTAGCAGAGTTCACTGCAGTCCCTGAGTGAAGTTTTCTCCGGTGTCCTTCGTCTACGTTCCTAAAATTTACTCTGCGGTTTCTGATGACTCTGGGTTACGAACGGCCACCATTCACCGTTTTCCTTACACTCGTGCGTCTCCATCGACCTTAAAGGAAAGGGAGAACACGCAGATGCTGGCAGCTAAATTCAGCAGAGTTTGTCTCAACACAAAAGAGAGCTCTGTGGGGACCCGTCTTCCATGGTAAAACATTTCCTAACGAATAAGAAATCTTCCCATCGCAATGACAGTAGAATTGCCACCGGTGGATTTGCCGATGTGCCTATAAACATCTTCTTCAGGCCATGAAGTAGTGAAGCACGGGAACCCAGGCGCTTCACCCTTTTCCCTAGACCAGTGAAACTTAAAGAGCCACTATTGACCTGTGAGACATGACGTTGCTGGAAGCATCAGTGTACAGAGGCATGGGAACCTCAAAGGAGTTTCTTCCGTGTGAAAATAACAACCAGGCTGAACTTCATGGCAGGGTTCCAGATTCCCAGGAATTCCACGGGCTGTATTGCTCAGAGATAGAACCTACTGCTTGGGGCACACTTAATCTGAAAAACTTGCTGGACTCACGGCTTTCCCAAAGACCCAAGATTCTCAAAGAGCGAGCGTAAGTTTGACGGAAAAACAAACTGCCGGTAGCGCCTTTTGACCTTGAAACCGGCAAGAAGGAAGATTTCCCTTAAACCATGAATCTCAGAAACATCGTGACAGTGAAGGAAAACCAGTGAGAGCAGATGTACTTCCAATAATCCAACACTTAAATTAGACCTCATACCTAAATCCTATCCTAAAAACAACCCTAATCCTAACCCTAGGTGTAAACCTAAACAGAGATGTACCCTAAGCCTAGGTCTAACTGTATTCTCCTAACCTTAAAATTAACCCTAACCTAAGGCTCACCCTAAAGCAAGCCCTAACCATAACCGTATGTCTACCCTAAGGCTAACCCTAATCCTAACCCCAAATCTGATGTGAACATGCAGCTCCCCCTACAACTAACCTTACTCCTAACCGTCATCCTTCGCCTGAACCTAACTTAACTCTATCCCTCACCTTCAATCGAAGCCTCCATAGCACCGTTAATGTAATCCAATCCCTTAAACTAGACAGAGAGCTAAACTTAACCATAACCAAAACGGACGTAACACACAAACCGTAAGCCTGAACCCAACTCTTAACCTCGCACACTGTCTAACCGTCACACAAATATTAACCCCAACCCATATCTAAACAGTCAAGTTTACCATAGGCCTAAATGAGACAATAGGTTCGCTCATCCTTAAGCACTAAACCCTACTCTTACCTTCCACCTCACACTGCCCCTACATTTGATCCTCAGACTTACCATAACCCGAATCCTCACACAGCCGTAACTCTAACGTGAACTCTCTGTCCCTAAACATGCCCAAATGCCTGTACCTATGCCCGTCTAAAGTTAAACCTAAACCGAACTCTTCTGTGCCACCATTTTTCAGCAGTTTAAAGAAGTACAGTGGGAAAGATTTTTCTGCAAGAAAGAAACTGCAGGCGGCGTGCCTGACTGAGAATATCATGCTGCACGAGCTCTTTGGCCTCAGATGCTAGAAGTGCCATGAGTGGGCACTATAAAGAAACGGGACTTTACTTTCTCCGTGATCATCAACCTTTGTGGATTCTCTTTGTTCTAGACGCCTGAAATAAAGACAGTTGTCCTGAGTCACCTAAACCACCACCGAGTGAGGCGCTGGAACTTGCCGGTATCAGAATTCCGAAGAAGGCTGAACGTCCACAATTAAATGGTCATTGCCCAGAAATGAAGCGCCAGCCGGATTAGCCTGGGAAACAAGCTTCCATTAGACAATGAAGATGTGAGAATCTGGTACGGCCACACTTCATGGTTTCCATAGATCCATGCTATTCCGTCGTGAATTTCAGTCCGAAAATGAAACCGCTGGAGCCTCTGTTCAGCAGGCCCTGGTGTAGCTCCCAGAGGCACAATGGTGCTCCTCTAGATTTTGGACGAAAAACGTTTTCACGGGAATAAGCAACCTTGATCAAGCCAGGTGGGTCTTGGAAAAACGAAATTGCTGCGTGTGCCTGGAATACTGACAAGCACTCACCTGTGTCACTCTATGGCGCATTCAGCACAGGAATCTGCATCGATTGAGCCAAGACAAAGGAAAGTTCAGGGAGGCAGCACCCGTGTAGAAAAGCATTTGTTCTTCAAAGAGGAGGCCAATATTGTGAAACGACATACCCATGGCAAATAGTTTTCATCGGCAGTTTCATGGAGCAATATTGCGGGGAGAGAAAAGGCACCACCTGAGGGAGGCACGCTCAAAAAAACTACGTAGGGCAGTAGACGGGTCGCCCCCAGGCACTAGGGGTGTCGGGCCTCAACATTGTTAGCAGAGTTCACTGAAGTCCCTGAGTGAAGTTTTCTCCGGTGTCCTTCGTCTACGTTCCTAAAATTTACTCTGCGGTTTCTGATGACTCTGGGTTACGAACGGCCACCATTCACCATTTTCCTTACACTCGTGCGTCTCCATCGACCTTAAAGGAAAGGGAGAACACGCAGATGCTGGCAGCTAAATTCAGCAGAGTTTGTCTCAACACAAAAGAGACAGCTCTGTGGGGACCCGTCTTCCATGGTAAAACATTTCCTAACGAATAAGAAATCTTCCCATCGCAATGACAGTAGAATTGCCACCGGTGGATTTGCCGATGTGCCTATAAACATCTTCTTCAGGCCATGAAGTAGTGAAGCACGGGAACCCAGGCGCTTCACCCTTTTCCCTAGACCAGTGAAACTTAAAGAGCCACTATTGACCTGTGAGACATGACGTTGCTGGAAGCATCGGTGTACAGAGGCATGGGAACCTCAAAGGAGTTTCTTCCGTGTGAAAATAACAACCAGGCTGAACTTCATGGCCGGGTTCCAGATTCCCAGGAATTCCACGGGCTGTATTGCTCAGAGATAGAACCTACTGCTTGGGGCACACTTAATCTGAAAAACTTGCTGGACTCACGGCTTTCCCAAAGACCCAAGATTCTCAAAGAGCGAGCGTAAGTTTGACGGAAAAACAAACTGCCGGTAGCGCCTTTTGACCTTGAAACCGGCAAGACGGAAGATTTCCCTTAAACCATGAATCTCAGAAACATCGTGACAGTGAAGGAAAACCAGTGAGAGCAGATGTACTTCCGATAATCCAACACTTAAATTAGACCTCATACCTAAATCCTATCCTAAAAACAACCCTAATCCTAACCCTAAACAAGGTGAAAAGCTAACCCTAGGTGTAAACCTAAACAGAGATGTACCCTAAGCCTAGGTCTAACTGTATTCTCCTAACCTTAAAATTAACCCTAACCTAAGGCTCACCCTAAAGCAAGCCCTAACCATAACCGTATGTCTACCCTAAGGCTAACCCTAATCCTAACCCCAAATCTGATGTGAACATGCAGCTCCCCCTACAACTAACCTTACTCCTAACCGTTATCCTTCGCCTGAACCTAACTTAACTCTATCCCTCACCTTCAATCGAAGCCTCCATAGCACCGTTAATGTAATCCAATCCCTTAAACTAGACAGAGAGCTAAACTTAACTATAACCAAAACGGACGTAACACACAAACCGTAAGCCTGAACCCAACTCTTAACCTCGCACACTGTCTAACCCTCACACAAATATTAACCCCAACCCATATCTAAACAGTCAAGTTTACCATAGGCCTAAATGAGACAATAGGTTCGCTCATCCTTAAGCACTAAACCCTACTCTTACCTTCCACCTCACACTGCCCCTACATTTGATCCTCAGACTTACCATAACCCGAATCCTCACACAGCCGTAACTCTAACGTGAACTCTCTGTCCCTAAACATGCCCAAATGCCTGTACCTATGCCCGTCTAAAGTTAAACCTAAACCGAACTCTTCTGTGCCACCATTTTTCAGCAGTTTAAAGAAGTACAGTGGGAAAGATTTTTCTGCAAGAAAGAAACTGCAGGCGGCGTGCCTGAACTGAGAATATCATGCTGCACGAGCTCTTTGGCCTCAGATGCTAGAAGTGCCATGAGTGGGCACTATAAAGAAACGGGACTTTACTTTCTCCGTGATCATCAACCTTTGTGGATTCTCTTTGTTCTAGACGCCTGAAATAAAGACAGTTGTCCTGAGTCACCTAAACCTCCACCGAGTGGTCTTAGTGAGGCGCGGGAACTTGCCGGTATCAGAATTCCGAAGAAGGCTGAACGTCCACAATTAAATGGTCATTGCCCAGAAATGAAGCGCCAGCCGGATCAGCCTGGGAAACAAGCTTCCATTAGACAATGAAGATGTGAGAATCTGGTACGGCCACACTTCATGGTTTCCATAGATCCATGCAATTCCGTGTTGAATTTCAGTCCGAAAATGAAACCGCTGGAGCCTCTGTTCAGCAGGCCCTGGTGTAGCTCCCAGAGGCACAATGGTGCTCCTCTAGATTTTGGACGAAAAACGTTTTCACGGGAATAAGCAACCTTGATCAAGCCAGGTGGGTCTTGGAAAAACGAAATTGCTGCGTGTGCCTGGAATACTGACAAGCACTCACCTGTGTCACTCTATGGCGCATTCAGCACAGGAATCTGCATCGATTGAGCCAAGACAAAGGAAAGTTCAGGGAGGCAGCACCCGTGTAGAAAAGCATTTGTTCTTCAAAGAGGAGGCCAATATTGTGAAACGACATACCCATGGCAAATAGTTTTCATCGGCAGTTTCATGGAGCAATATTGCGGGGAGAGAAAAGGCACCACCTGAGGGAGGCACGCTCAAAAAAATTACGTAGGGCAGGAGACGGGTCGCCCCCAGGCACTAGGGGTGTCGGGCCTCAACATTGTTAGCAGAGTTCACTGCAGTCCCTGAGTGAAGTTTTCTCCGGTGTCCTTCGTCTACGTTCCTAAAATTTACTCTGCGGTTTCTGATGACTCTGGGTTACGAACGGCCACCATTCACCGTTTTCCTTACACTCGTGCGTCTCCATCGACCTTAAAGGAAAGGGAGAACACGCAGATGCTGGCAGCTAAATTCAGCAGAGTTTGTCTCAACACAAAAGAGACAGCTCTGTGGGGACCCGTCTTCCATGGTAAAACATTTCCTAACGAATAAGAAATCTTCCCATCGCAATGACAGTAGAATTGCCACCGGTGGATTTGCCGATGTGCCTATAAACATCTTCTTCAGGCCATGAAGTAGTGAAGCACGGGAACCCAGGCGCTTCACCCTTTTCCCTAGACCAGTGAAACTTAAAGAGCCACTATTGACCTGTGAGACATGACGTTGCTGGAAGCATCAGTGTACAGAGGCATGGGAACCTCAAAGGAGTTTCTTCCGTGTGAAAATAACAACCAGGCTGAACTTCATGGCCGGGTTCCAGATTCACAGGAATTCCACGGGCTGTATTGCTCAGAGATAGAACCTACTGCTTGGGGCACACTTAATCTGAAAAACTTGCTGGACTCACGGCTTTCCCAAAGACCCAAGATTCTCAAAGAGCGAGCGTAAGTTTGACGGAAAAACAAACTGCCGGTAGCGCCTTTTGACCTTGAAACCGGCAAGAAGGAAGATTTCCCTTAAACCATGAATCTCAGAAACATCGTGACAGTGAAGGAAAACCAGTGAGAGCAGATGTACTTCCAATAATCCAACACTTAAATTAGACCTCATACCTAAATCCTATCCTAAAAACAACCCTAATCCTAACCCTAAACAAGGTGAAAAGCTAACCCTAGGTGTAAACCTAAACAGAGATGTACCCTAAGCCTAGGTCTAACTGTATTCTCCTAACCTTAAAATTAACCCTAACCTAAGGCTCACCCTAAAGCAAGCCCTAACCATAACCGTATGTCTACCCTAAGGCTAACCCTAATCCTAACCCCAAATCTGATGTGAACATGCAGCTCCCCCTACAACTAACCTTACTCCTAACCGTCATCCTTCGCCTGAACCTAACTTAACTCTATCCCTCACCTTCAATCGAAGCCTCCATAGCACCGTTAATGTAATCCAATCCCTTAAACTAGACAGAGAGCTAAACTTAACCATAACCAAAACGGACGTAACACACAAACCGTAAGCCTGAACCCAACTCTTAACCTCGCACACTGTCTAACCCTCACACAAATATTAACCCCAACCCATATCTAAACAGTCAAGTTTACCATAGGCCTAAATGAGACAATAGGTTCGCTCATCCTTAAGCACTAAACCCTACTCTTACCTTCCACCTCACACTGCCCCTACATTTGATCCTCAGACTTACCATAACCCGAATCCTCACACAGCCGTAACTCTAACGTGAACTCTCTGTCCCTAAACATGCCCAAATGCCTGTACCTATGCCCGTCTAAAGTTAAACCTAAACCGAACTCTTCTGTGCCACCATTTTGCAGCAGTTTAAAGAAGTACACTGGGAAACATTTTTCTGCAAGAAAGAAACTGCAGGCGGCGTGCCTGACTGAGAATATCATGCTGCACGAGCTCTTTGGCCTCAGATGCTAGAAGTGCCATGAGTGGGCACTATAAAGAAACGGGACTTTACTTTCTCCGTGATCATCAACCTTTGTGGATTCTCTTTGTTCTAGACGCCTGAAATAAAGACAGTTGTCCTGAGTCACCTAAACCACCACCGAGTGAGGCGCTGGAACTTGCCGGTATCAGAATTCCGAAGAAGGCTGAACGTCCACAATTAAATGGTCATTGCCCAGAAATGAAGCGCCAGTCGGATTGGCCTGGGAAACAAGCTTCCATTAGACAATGAAGATGTGAGAATCTGGTACGGCCACACTTCATGGTTTCCATAGATCCATGCAATTCCGTGTTGAATTTCAGTCCGAAAATGAAACCGCTGGAGCCTCTGTTCAGCAGGCCCTGGTGTAGCTCCCAGAGGCACAATGGTGCTCCTCTAGATTTTGGACGAAAAACGTTTTCACGGGAATAAGCAACCTTGATCAAGCCAGGTGGGTCTTGGAAAAACGAAATTGCTGCGTGTGCCTGGAATACTGACAAGCACTCACCTGTGTCACTCTATGGCGCATTCAGCACAGGAATCTGCATCGATTGAGCCAAGACAAAGGAAAGTTCAGGGAGGCAGCACCCGTGTAGAAAAGCATTTGTTCTTCAAAGAGGAGGCCAATATTGTGAAACGACATACCCATGGCAAATAGTTTTCATCGGCAGTTTCATGGAGCAATATTGCGGGGAGAGAAAAGGCACCACCTGAGGGAGGCACGCTCAAAAAAACTACGTAGGGCAGGAGACGGGTCGCCCCCAGGCACTAGGGGTGTCGGGCCTCAACATTGTTAGCAGAGTTCACTGCAGTCCCTGAGTGAAGTTTTCTCCGGTGTCCTTCGTCTACGTTCCTAAAATTTACTCTGCGGTTTCTGATGACTCTGGGTTACGAACGGCCACCATTCATCGTTTTCCTTACACTCGTGCGTCTCCATCGACCTTAAAGGAAAGGGAGAACACGCAGATGCTGGCAGCTAAATTCAGCAGAGTTTGTCTCAACACAAAAGAGACAGCTCTGTGGGGACCCGTCTTCCATGGTAAAACATTTCCTAACGAATAAGAAATCTTCCCATCGCAATGACAGTAGAATTGCCACCGGTGGATTTGCCGATGTGCCTATAAACATCTTCTTCAGGCCATGAAGTAGTGAAGCACGGGAACCCAGGCGCTTCACCCTTTTCCTTAGACCAGTGAAACTTAAAGAGCCACTATTGACCTGTGAGACATGACGTTGCTGGAAGCATCAGTGTACAGAGGCATGGGAACCTCAAAGGAGTTTCTTCCGTGTGAAAATAACAACCAGGCTGAACTTCATGGCCGGGTTCCAGATTCCCAGGAATTCCACGGGCTGTATTGCTCAGAGATAGAACCTACTGCTTGGGGCACACTTAATCTGAAAAACTTGCTGGACTCACGGCTTTCCCAAAGACCCAAGATTCTCAAAGAGCGAGCGTAAGTTTGACGGAAAAACAAACTGCCGGTAGCGCCTTTTGACCTTGAAACCGGCAAGAAGGAAGATTTCCCTTAAACCATGAATCTCAGAAACATCGTGACAGTGAAGGAAAACCAGTGAGAGCAGATGTACTTCCAATAATCCAACACTTAAATTAGACCTCATACCTAAATCCTATCCTAAAAACAACCCTAATCCTAACCCTAAACAAGGTGAAAAGCTAACCCTAGGTGTAAACCTAAACAGAGATGTACCCTAAGCCTAGGTCTAACTGTATTCTCCTAACCTTAAAATTAACCCTAACCTAAGGCTCACCCTAAAGCAAGCCCTAACCATAACCGTATGTCTACCCTAAGGCTAACCCTAATCCTAACCCCAAATCTGATGTGAACATGCAGCTCCCCCTACAACTAACCTTACTCCTAACCGTCATCCTTCGCCTGAACCTAACTTAACTCTATCCCTCACCTTCAATCGAAGCCTCCATAGCACCGTTAATGTAATCCAATCCCTTAAACTAGACAGAGAGCTAAACTTAACCATAACCAAAACGGACGTAACACACAAACCGTAAGCCTGAACCCAACTCTTAACCTCGCACACTGTCTAACCCTCACACAAATATTAACCCCAACCCATATCTAAACAGTCAAGTTTACCATAGGCCTAAATGAGACAATAGGTTCGCTCATCCTTAAGCACTAAACCCTACTCTTACCTTCCACCTCACACTGCCCCTACATTTGATCCTCAGACTTACCATAACCCGAATCCTCACACAGCCGTAACTCTAACGTGAACTCTCTGTCCCTAAACATGCCCAAATGCCTGTACCTATGCCCGTCTAAAGTTAAACCTAAACCGAACTCTTCTGTGCCACCATTTTTCAGCAGTTTAAAGAAGTACACTGGGAAAGATTTTTCTGCAAGAAAGAAACTGCAGGCGGCGTGCCTGAACTGAGAATATCATGCTGCACGAGCTCTTTGGCCTCAGATGCTAGAAGTGCCATGAGTGGGCACTATAAAGAAACGGGACTTTACTTTCTCCGTGATCATCAACCTTTGTGGATTCTCTTTGTTCTAGACGCCTGAAATAAAGACAGTTGTCCTGAGTCACCTAAACCTCCACCGAGTGGTCTTAGTGAGGCGCGGGAACTTGCCGGTATCAGAATTCCGAAGAAGGCTGAACGTCCACAATTAAATGGTCATTGCCCAGAAATGAAGCGCCAGCCGGATCAGCCTGGGAAACAAGCTTCCATTAGACAATGAAGATGTGAGAATCTGGTACGGCCACACTTCATGGTTTCCATAGATCCATGCAATTCCGTGTTGAATTTCAGTCCGAAAATGAAACCGCTGGAGCCTCTGTTCAGCAGGCCCTGGTGTAGCTCCCAGAGGCACAATGGTGCTCCTCTAGATTTTGGACGAAAAACGTTTTCACGGGAATAAGCAACCTTGATCAAGCCAGGTGGGTCTTGGAAAAACGAAATTGCTGCGTGTGCCTGGAATACTGACAAGCACTCACCTGTGTCACTCTATGGCGCATTCAGCACAGGAATCTGCATCGATTGAGCCAAGACAAAGGAAAGTTCAGGGAGGCAGCACCCGTGTATAAAAGCATTTGTTCTTCAAAGAGGAGGCCAATATTGTGAAACGACATACCCATGGCAAATAGTTTTCATCGGCAGTTTCATGGAGCAATATTGCGGGGAGAGAAAAGGCACCACCTGAGGGAGGCACGCTCAAAAAAATTACGTAGGGCAGGAGACGGGTCGCCCCCAGGCACTAGGGGTGTCGGGCCTCAACATTGTTAGCAGAGTTCACTGCAGTCCCTGAGTGAAGTTTTCTCCGGTGTCCTTCGTCTACGTTCCTAAAATTTACTCTGCAGTTTCTGATGACTCTGGGTTACGAACGGCCACCATTCACCGTTTTCCTTACACTCGTGCGTCTCCATCGACCTTAAAGGAAAGGGAGAACACGCAGATGCTGGCAGCTAAATTCAGCAGAGTTTGTCTCAACACAAAAGAGACAGCTCTGTGGGGACCCGTCTTCCATGGTAAAACATTTCCTAACGAATAAGAAATCTTCCCATCGCAATGACAGTAGAATTGCCACCGGTGGATTTGCCGATGTGCCTATAAACATCTTCTTCAGGCCATGAAGCAGTGAAGCACGGGAACCCAGGCGCTTCACCCTTTTCCCTAGACCAGTGAAACTTAAAGAGCCACTATTGACCTGTGAGACATGACGTTGCTGGAAGCATCAGTGTACAGAGGCATGGGAACCTCAAAGGAGTTTCTTCCGTGTGAAAATAACAACCAGGCTGAACTTCATGGCAGGGTTCCAGATTCCCAGGAATTCCACGGGCTGTATTGCTCAGAGATAGAACCTACTGCTTGGGGCACACTTAATCTGAAAAACTTGCTGGACTCACGGCTTTCCCAAAGACCCAAGATTCTCAAAGAGCGAGCGTAAGTTTGACGGAAAAACAAACTGCCGGTAGCGCCTTTTGACCTTGAAACCGGCAAGAAGGAAGATTTCCCTTAAACCATGAATCTCAGAAACATCGTGACAGTGAAGGAAAACCAGTGAGAGCAGATGTACTTCCAATAATCCAACACTTAAATTAGACCTCATACCTAAATCCTATCCTAAAAACAACCCTAATCCTAACCCTAAACAAGGTGAAAAGCTAACCCTAGGTGTAAACCTAAACAGAGATGTACCCTAAGCCTAGGTCTAACTGTATTCTCCTAACCTTAAAATTAACCCTAACCTAAGGCTCACCCTAAAGCAAGCCCTAACCATAACCGTATGTCTACCCTAAGGCTAACCCTAATCCTAACCCCAAATCTGATGTGAACATGCAGCTCCCCCTACAACTAACCTTACTCCTAACCGTCATCCTTCGCCTGAACCTAACTTAACTCTATCCCTCACCTTCAATCGAAGCCTCCATAGCACCGTTAATGTAATCCAATCCCTTAAACTAGACAGAGAGCTAAACTTAACCATAACCAAAACGGACGTAACACACAAACCGTAAGCCTGAACCCAACTCTTAACCTCGCACACTGTCTAACCCTCACACAAATATTAACCCCAACCCATATCTAAACAGTCAAGTTTACCATAGGCCTAAATGAGACAATAGGTTCGCTCATCCTTAAGCACTAAACCCTACTCTTACCTTCCACCTCACACTGCCCCTACATTTGATCCTCAGACTTACCATAACCCGAATCCTCACACAGCCGTAACTCTAACGTGAACTCTCTGTCCCTAAACATGCCCAAATGCCTGTACCTATGCCCGTCTAAAGTTAAACCTAAACCGAACTCTTCTGTGCCACCATTTTTCAGCAGTTTAAAGAAGTACACTGGGAAAGATTTTTCTGCAAGAAAGAAACTGCAGGCGGCGTGCCTGAACTGAGAATATCATGCTGCACGAGCTCTTTGGCCTCAGATGCTAGAAGTGCCATGAGTGGGCACTATAAAGAAACGGGACTTTACTTTCTCCGTGATCATCAACCTTTGTGGATTCTCTTTGTTCTAGACGCCTGAAATAAAGACAGTTGTCCTGAGTCACCTAAACCTCCACCGAGTGGTCTTAGTGAGGCGCGGGAACTTGCCGGTATCAGAATTCCGAAGAAGGCTGAACGTCCACAATTAAATGGTCATTGCCCAGAAATGAAGCGCCAGCCGGATCAGCCTGGGAAACAAGCTTCCATTAGACAATGAAGATGTGAGAATCTGGTACGGCCACACTTCATGGTTTCCATAGATCCATGCAATTCCGTGTTGAATTTCAGTCCGAAAATGAAACCGCTGGAGCCTCTGTTCAGCAGGCCCTGGTGTAGCTCCCAGAGGCACAATGGTGCTCCTCTAGATTTTGGACGAAAAACGTTTTCACGGGAATAAGCAACCTTGATCAAGCCAGGTGGGTCTTGGAAAAACGAAATTGCTGCGTGTGCCTGGAATACTGACAAGCACTCACCTGTGTCACTCTATGGCGCATTCAGCACAGGAATCTGCATCGATTGAGCCAAGACAAAGGAAAGTTCAGGGAGGCAGCACCCGTGTAGAAAAGCATTTGTTCTTCAAAGAGGAGGCCAATATTGTGAAACGACATACCCATGGCAAATAGTTTTCATCGGCAGTTTCATGGAGCAATATTGCGGGGAGAGAAAAGGCACCACCTGAGGGAGGCACGCTCAAAAAAATTACGTAGGGCAGGAGACGGGTCGCCCCCAGGCACTAGGGGTGTCGGGCCTCAACATTGTTAGCAGAGTTCACTGCAGTCCCTGAGTGAAGTTTTCTCCGGTGTCCTTCGTCTACGTTCCTAAAATTTACTCTGCGGTTTCTGATGACTCTGGGTTACGAACGGCCACCATTCACCGTTTTCCTTACACTCGTGCGTCTCCATCGACCTTAAAGGAAAGGGAGAACACGCAGATGCTGGCAGCTAAATTCAGCAGAGTTTGTCTCAACACAAAAGAGACAGCTCTGTGGGGACCCGTCTTCCATGGTAAAACATTTCCTAACGAATAAGAAATCTTCCCATCGCAATGACAGTAGAATTGCCACCGGTGGATTTGCCGATGTGCCTATAAACATCTTCTTCAGGCCATGAAGTAGTGAAGCACGGGAACCCAGGCGCTTCACCCTTTTCCCTAGACCAGTGAAACTTAAAGAGCCACTATTGACCTGTGAGACATGACGTTGCTGGAAGCATCAGTGTACAGAGGCATGGGAACCTCAAAGGAGTTTCTTCCGTGTGAAAATAACAACCAGGCTGAACTTCATGGCAGGGTTCCAGATTCCCAGGAATTCCACGGGCTGTATTGCTCAGAGATAGAACCTACTGCTTGGGGCACACTTAATCTGAAAAACTTGCTGGACTCACGGCTTTCCCAAAGACCCAAGATTCTCAAAGAGCGAGCGTAAGTTTGACGGAAAAACAAACTGCCGGTAGCGCCTTTTGACCTTGAAACCGGCAAGAAGGAAGATTTCCCTTAAACCATGAATCTCAGAAACATCGTGACAGTGAAGGAAAACCAGTGAGAGCAGATGTACTTCCAATAATCCAACACTTAAATTAGACCTCATACCTAAATCCTATCCTAAAAACAACCCTAATCCTAACCCTAAACAAGGTGAAAAGCTAACCCTAGGTGTAAACCTAAACAGAGATGTACCCTAAGCCTAGGTCTAACTGTATTCTCCTAACCTTAAAATTAACCCTAACCTAAGGCTCACCCTAAAGCAAGCCCTAACCATAACCGTATGTCTACCCTAAGGCTAACCCTAATCCTAACCCCAAATCTGATGTGAACATGCAGCTCCCCCTACAACTAACCTTACTCCTAACCGTCATCCTTCGCCTGAACCTAACTTAACTCTATCCCTCACCTTCAATCGAAGCCTCCATAGCACCGTTAATGTAATCCAATCCCTTAAACTAGACAGAGAGCTAAACTTAACCATAACCAAAACGGACGTAACACACAAACCGTAAGCCTGAACCCAACTCTTAACCTCGCACACTGTCTAACCCTCACACAAATATTAACCCCAACCCATATCTAAACAGTCAAGTTTACCATAGGCCTAAATGAGACAATAGGTTCGCTCATCCTTAAGCACTAAACCCTACTCTTACCTTCCACCTCACACTGCCCCTACATTTGATCCTCAGACTTACCATAACCCGAATCCTCACACAGCCGTAACTCTAACGTGAACTCTCTGTCCCTAAACATGCCCAAATGCCTGTACCTATGCCCGTCTAAAGTTAAACCTAAACCGAACTCTTCTGTGCCACCATTTTTCAGCAGTTTAAAGAAGTACAGTGGGAAAGATTTTTCTGCAAGAAAGAAACTGCAGGCGGCGTGCCTGACTGAGAATATCATGCTGCACGAGCTCTTTGGCCTCAGATGCTAGAAGTGCCATGAGTGGGCACTATAAAGAAACGGGACTTTACTTTCTCCGTGATCATCAACCTTTGTGGATTCTCTTTGTTCTAGACGCCTGAAATAAAGACAGTTGTCCTGAGTCACCTAAACCTCCACCGAGTGGTCTTAGTGAGGCGCGGGAACTTGCCGGTATCAGAATTCCGAAGAAGGCTGAACGTCCACAATTAAATGGTCATTGCCCAGAAATGAAGCGCCAGCCGGATTAGCCAGGGAAACAAGCTTCCATTAGACAATGAAGATGTGAGAATCTGGTATGGCCACACTTCATGGTTTCCATAGATCCATGCTATTCCGTCTTGAATTTCAGTCCGAAAATGAAACCGCTGGAGCCTCTGTTCAGCAGGCCCTGGTGTAGCTCCCAGAGGCACAATGGTGCTCCTCTAGATTTTGGACGAAAAACGTTTTCACGGGAATAAGCAACCTTGATCAAGCCAGGTGGGTCTTGGAAAAACGAAATTGCTGCGTGTGCCTGGAATACTGACAAGCACTCACCTGTGTCACTCTATGGCGCATTCAGCACAGGAATCTGCATCGATTGAGCCAAGACAAAGGAAAGTTCAGGGAGGCAGCACCCGTGTAGAAAAGCATTTGTTCTTCAAAGAGGAGGCCAATATTGTGAAACGACATACCCATGGCAAATAGTTTTCATCGGCAGTTTCATGGAGCAATATTGCGGGGAGAGAAAAGGCACCACCTGAGGGAGGCACGCTCAAAAAAACTACGTAGGGCAGGAGACGGGTCGCCCCCAGGCACTAGGGGTGTCGGGCCTCAACATTGTTAGCAGAGTTCACTGAAGTCCCTGAGTGAAGTTTTCTCCGGTGTCCTTCGTCTACGTTCCTAAAATTTACTCTGCGGTTTCTGATGACTCTGGGTTACGAACGGACACCATTCACCGTTTTCCTTACACTCGTGCGTCTCCATCGACCTTAAAGGAAAGGGAGAACACGCAGATGCTGGCAGCTAAATTCAGCAGAGTTTGTCTCAACACAAAAGAGACAGCTCTGTGGGGACCCGTCTTCCATGGTAAAACATTTCCTAACGAATAAGAAATCTTCCCATCGCAATGACAGTAGAATTGCCACCGGTGGATTTGCCGATGTGCCTATAAACATCTTCTTCAGGCCATGAAGTAGTGAAGCACGGGAACCCAGGCGCTTCACCCTTTTCCCTAGACCAGTGAAACTTAAAGAGCCACTATTGACCTGTGAGACATGACGTTGCTGGAAGCATCAGTGTACAGAGGCATGGGAACCTCAAAGGAGTTTCTTCCGTGTGAAAATAACAACCAGGCTGAACTTCATGGCCGGGTTCCAGATTCCCAGGAATTCCACGGGCTGTATTGCTCAGAGATAGAACCTACTGCTTGGGGCACACTTAATCTGAAAAACTTGCTGGACTCACGGCTTTCCCAAAGACCCAAGATTCTCAAAGAGCGAGCGTAAGTTTGACGGAAAAACAAACTGCCGGTAGCGCCTTTTGACCTTGAAACCGGCAAGACGGAAGATTTCCCTTAAACCATGAATCTCAGAAACATCGTGACAGTGAAGGAAAACCAGTGAGAGCAGATGTACTTCCAATAATCCAACACTTAAATTAGACCTCATACCTAAATCCTATCCTAAAAACAACCCTAATCCTAACCCTAAACAAGGTGAAAAGCTAACCCTAGGTGTAAACCTAAACAGAGATGTACCCTAAGCCTAGGTCTAACTGTATTCTCCTAACCTTAAAATTAACCCTAACCTAAGGCTCACCCTAAAGCAAGCCCTAACCATAACCGTATGTCTACCCTAAGGCTAACCCTAATCCTAACCCCAAATCTGATGTGAACATGCAGCTCCCCCTACAACTAACCTTACTCCTAACCGTCATCCTTCGCCTGAACCTAACTTAACTCTATCCCTCACCTTCAATCGAAGCCTCCATAGCACCGTTAATGTAATCCAATCCCTTAAACTAGACAGAGAGCTAAACTTAACCATAACCAAAACGGACGTAACACACAAACCGTAAGCCTGAACCCAACTCTTAACCTCGCACACTGTCTAACCCTCACACAAATATTAACCCCAACCCATATCTAAACAGTCAAGTTTACCATAGGCCTAAATGAGACAATAGGTTCGCTCATCCTTCAGCACTAAACCCTACTCTTACCTTCCACCTCACACTGCCCCTACATTTGATCCTCAGACTTACCATAACCCGAATCCTCACACAGCCGTAACTCTAACGTGAACTCTCTGTCCCTAAACATGCCCAAATGCCTGTACCTATGCCCGTCTAAAGTTAAACCTAAACCGAACTCTTCTGTGCCACCATTTTTCAGCAGTTTAAAGAAGTACAGTGGGAAAGATTTTTCTGCAAGAAAGAAACTGCAGGCGGCGTGCCTGACTGAGAATATCATGCTGCACGAGCTCTTTGGCCTCAGATGCTAGAAGTGCCATGAGTGGGCACTATAAAGAAACGGGACTTTACTTTCTCCGTGATCATCAACCTTTGTGGATTCTCTTTGTTCTAGACGCCTGAAATAAAGACAGTTGTCCTGAGTCACCTAAACCACCACCGAGTGAGGCGCTGGAACTTGCCGGTATCAGAATTCGGAAGAAGGCTGAACGTCCACAATTAAATGGTCATTGCCCAGAAATGAAGCGCCAGCCGGATTAGCCTGGGAAACAAGCTTCCATTAGACAATGAAGATGTGAGAATCTGGTACGGCCACACTTCATGGTTTCCATAGATCCATGCTATTCCGTCTTGAATTTCAGTCCGAAAATGAAACCGCTGGAGCCTCTGTTCAGCAGGCCCTGGTGTAGCTCCCAGAGGCACAATGGTGCTCCTCTAGATTTTGGACGAAAAACGTTTTCACGGGAATAAGCAACCTTGATCAAGCCAGGTGGGTCTTGGAAAAACGAAATTGCTGCGTGTGCCTGGAATACTGACAAGCACTCACCTGTGTCACTCTATGGCGCATTCAGCACAGGAATCTGCATCGATTGAGCCAAGACAAAGGAAAGTTCAGGGAGGCAGCACCCGTGTAGAAAAGCATTTGTTCTTCAAAGAGGAGGCCAATATTGTGAAACGACATACCCATGGCAAATAGTTTTCATCGGCAGTTTCATGGAGCAATATTGCGGGGAGAGAAAAGGCACCACCTGAGGGAGGCACGCTCAAAAAAACTACGTAGGGCAGGAGACGGGTCGCCCCCAGGCACTAGGGGTGTCGGGCCTCAACATTGTTAGCAGAGTTCACTGAAGTCCCTGAGTGAAGTTTTCTCCGGTGTCCTTCGTCTACGTTCCTAAAATTTACTCTGCGGTTTCTGATGACTCTGGGTTACGAACGGCCACCATTCACCGTTTTCCTTACACTCGTGCGTCTCCATCGACCTTAAAGGAAAGGGAGAACACGCAGATGCTGGCAGCTAAATTCAGCAGAGTTTGTCTCAACACAAAAGAGACAGCTCTGTGGGGACCCGTCTTCCATGGTAAAACATTTCCTAACGAATAAGAAATCTTCCCATCGCAATGACAGTAGAATTGCCACCGGTGGATTTGCCGATGTGCCTATAAACATCTTCTTCAGGCCATGAAGTAGTGAAGCACGGGAACCCAGGCGCTTCACCCTTTTCCCTAGACCAGTGAAACTTAAAGAGCCACTATTGACCTGTGAGACATGACGTTGCTGGAAGCATCAGTGTACAGAGGCATGGGAACCTCAAAGGAGTTTCTTCCGTGTGAAAATAACAACCAGGCTGAACTTCATGGCCGGGTTCCAGATTCCCAGGAATTCCACGGGCTGTATTGCTCAGAGATAGAACCTACTGCTTGGGGCACACTTAATCTGAAAAACTTGCTGGACTCACGGCTTTCCCAAAGACCCAAGATTCTCAAAGAGCGAGCGTAAGTTTGACGGAAAAACAAACTGCCGGTAGCGCCTTTTGACCTTGAAACCGGCAAGACGGAAGATTTCCCTTAAACCATGAATCTCAGAAACATCGTGACAGTGAAGGAAAACCAGTGAGAGTAGATGTACTTCCAATAATCCAACACTTAAATTAGACCTCATACCTAAATCCTATCCTAAAAACAACCCTAATCCTAACCCTAAACAAGGTGAAAAGCTAACCCTAGGTGTAAACCTAAACAGAGATGTACCCTAAGCCTAGGTCTAACTGTATTCTCCTAACCTTAAAATTAACCCTAACCTAAGGCTCACCCTAAAGCAAGCCCTAACCATAACCGTATGTCTACCCTAAGGCTAACCCTAATCCTAACCCCAAATCTGATGTGAACATGCAGCTCCCCCTACAACTAACCTTACTCCTAACCGTCATCCTTCGCCTGAACCTAACTTAACTCTATCCCTCACCTTCAATCGAAGCCTCCATAGCACCGTTAATGTAATCCAATCCCTTAAACTAGACAGAGAGCTAAACTTAACTATAACCAAAACGGACGTAACACACAAACCGTAAGCCTGAACCCAACTCTTAACCTCGCACACTGTCTAACCCTCACACAAATATTAACCCCAACCCATATCTAAACAGTCAAGTTTACCATAGGCCTAAATGAGACAATAGGTTCGCTCATCCTTAAGCACTAAACCCTACTCTTACCTTCCACCTCACACTGCCCCTACATTTGATCCTCAGACTTACCATAACCCGAATCCTCACACAGCCGTAACTCTAACGTGAACTCTAACTCTGTCCCTAAACATGCCCAAATGCCTGTACCTATGCCCGTCTAAAGTTAAACCTAAACCGAAATCTTCTGTGCCACCATTTTGCAGCAGTTTAAAGAAGTACACTGGGAAAGATTTTTCTGCAAGAAAGAAACTGCAGGCGGCGTGCCTGAACTGAGAATATCATGCTGCACGAGCTCTTTGGCCTCAGATGCTAGAAGTGCCATGAGTGGGCACTATAAAGAAACGGGACTTTACTTTCTCCGTGATCATCAACCTTTGTGGATTCTCTTTGTTCTAGACGCCTGAAATAAAGACAGTTGTCCTGAGTCACCTAAACCTCCACCGAGTGGTCTTAGTGAGGCGCGGGAACTTGCCGGTATCAGAATTCCGAAGAAGGCTGAACGTCCACAATTAAATGGTCATTGCCCAGAAATGAAGCGCCAGCCGGATCAGCCTGGGAAACAAGCTTCCATTAGACAATGAAGATGTGAGAATCTGGTACGGCCACACTTCATGGTTTCCATAGATCCATGCAATTCCGTGTTGAATTTCAGTCCGAAAATGAAACCGCTGGAGCCTCTGTTCAGCAGGCCCTGGTGTAGCTCCCAGAGGCACAATGGTGCTCCTCTAGATTTTGGACGAAAAACGTTTTCACGGGAATAAGCAACCTTGATCAAGCCAGGTGGGTCTTGGAAAAACGAAATTGCTGCGTGTGCCTGGAATACTGACAAGCACTCACCTGTGTCACTCTATGGCGCATTCAGCACAGGAATCTGCATCGATTGAGCCAAGACAAAGGAAAGTTCAGGGAGGCAGCACCCGTGTAGAAAAGCATTTGTTCTTCAAAGAGGAGGCCAATATTGTGAAACGACATACCCATGGCAAATAGTTTTCATCGGCAGTTTCATGGAGCAATATTGCGGGGAGAGAAAAGGCACCACCTGAGGGAGGCACGCTCAAAAAAATTACGTAGGGCAGGAGACGGGTCGCCCCCAGGCACTAGGGGTGTCGGGCCTCAACATTGTTAGCAGAGTTCACTGCAGTCCCTGAGTGAAGTTTTCTCCGGTGTCCTTCGTCTACGTTCCTAAAATTTACTCTGCGGTTTCTGATGACTCTGGGTTACGAACGGCCACCATTCACCGTTTTCCTTACACTCGTGCGTCTCCATCGACCTTAAAGGAAAGGGAGAACACGCAGATGCTGGCAGCTAAATTCAGCAGAGTTTGTCTCAACACAAAAGAGACAGCTCTGTGGGGACCCGTCTTCCATGGTAAAACATTTCCTAACGAATAAGAAATCTTCCCATCGCAATGACAGTAGAATTGCCACCGGTGGATTTGCCGATGTGCCTATAAACATCTTCTTCAGGCCATGAAGTAGTGAAGCACGGGAACCCAGGCGCTTCACCCTTTTCCCTAGACCAGTGAAACTTAAAGAGCCACTATTGACCTGTGAGACATGACGTTGCTGGAAGCATCAGTGTACAGAGGCATGGGAACCTCAAAGGAGTTTCTTCCGTGTGAAAATAACAACCAGGCTGAACTTCATGGCAGGGTTCCAGATTCCCAGGAATTCCACGGGCTGTATTGCTCAGAGATAGAACCTACTGCTTGGGGCACACTTAATCTGAAAAACTTGCTGGACTCACGGCTTTCCCAAAGACCCAAGATTCTCAAAGAGCGAGCGTAAGTTTGACGGAAAAACAAACTGCCGGTAGCGCCTTTTGACCTTGAAACCGGCAAGAAGGAAGATTTCCCTTAAACCATGAATCTCAGAAACATCGTGACAGTGAAGGAAAACCAGTGAGAGCAGATGTACTTCCAACAATCCAACACTTAAATTAGACCTCATACCTAAATCCTATCCTAAAAACAACCCTACTCCTAATCCTAAACAAGGTGAAAAGCTAACCCTAGGTGTAAACCTAAACAGAGATGTACCCTAAGCCTAGGTCTAACTGTATTCTCCTAACCTTAAAATTAACCCTAACCTAAGGCTCACCCTAAAGCAAGCCCTAACATAACCGTATGTCTACCCTAAGGCTAACCCTAATGCTAACCCCAAATCTGATGTGAACATGCAGCTCCCCCTACAACTAACCTTACTCCTAACCGTCATCCTTCGCCTGAACCTAACTTAACTCTATCCCTCACCTTCAATCGAAGCCTCCATAGCACCGTTAATGTAATCTAATCCCTTAAACTAGACAGAGAGCTAAACTTAACCATAACCAAAACGGACGTAACACACAAACCGTAAGCCTGAACCCAACTCTTAACCTCGCACACTGTCTAACCCTCACACAAATATTAACCCCAACCCATATCTAAACAGTCAAGTTTACCATAGGCCTAAATGAGACAATAGGTTCGCTCATCCTTCAGCACTAAAGCCTACTCTTACCTTCCACCTCACACTGCCCCTACATTTGATCCTCAGACTTACCATAACCCGAATCCTCACACAGCCGTAACTCTAACGTGAACTCTAACTCTGTCCCTAAACATGCCCAAATGCCTGTACCTATGCCCGTCTAAAGTTAAACCTAAACCGAACTCTTCTGTGCCACCATTTTGCAGCAGTTTAAAGAAGTACACTGGGAAACATTTTTCTGCAAGAAAGAAACTGCAGGCGGCGTGCCTGAACTGAGAATATCATGCTGCACGAGCTCTTTGGCCTCAGATGCTAGAAGTGCCATGAGTGGGCACTATAAAGAAACGGGACTTTACTTTCTCCGTGATCATCAACCTTTGTGGATTCTCTTTGTTCTAGACGCCTGAAATAAAGACAGTTGTCCTGAGTCACCTAAACCACCACCGAGTGAGGCGCTGGAACTTGCCGGTATCAGAATTCCGAAGAAGGCTGAACGTCCACAATTAAATGGTCATTGCCCAGAAATGAAGCGCCAGCCGGATTAGCCTGGGAAACAAGCTTCCATTAGACAATGAAGATGTGAGAATCTGGTACGGCCACACTTCATGGTTTCCATAGATCCATGCAATTCCGTGTTGAATTTCAGTCCGAAAATGAAACCGCTGGAGCCTCTGTTCAGCAGGCCCTGGTGTAGCTCCCAGAGGCACAATGGTGCTCCTCTAGATTTTGGACGAAAAACGTTTTCACGGGAATAAGCAACCTTGATCAAGCCAGGTGGGTCTTGGAAAAACGAAATTGCTGCGTGTGCCTGGAATACTGACAAGCACTCACCTGTGTCACTCTATGGCGCATTCAGCACAGGAATCTGCATCGATTGAGCCAAGACAAAGGAAAGTTCAGGGAGGCAGCACCCGTGTAGAAAAGCATTTGTTCTTCAAAGAGGAGGCCAATATTGTGAAACGACATACCCATGGCAAATAGTTTTCATCGGCAGTTTCATGGAGCAATATTGCGGGGAGAGAAAAGGCACCACCTGAGGGAGGCACGCTCAAAAAAACTACGTAGGGCAGGAGACGGGTCGCCCCCAGGCACTAGGGGTGTCGGGCCTCAACATTGTTAGCAGAGTTCACTGCAGTCCCTGAGTGAAGTTTTCTCCGGTGTCCTTCGTCTACGTTCCTAAAATTTACTCTGCGGTTTCTGATGACTCTGGGTTACGAACGGCCACCATTCATCGTTTTCCTTACACTCGTGCGTCTCCATCGACCTTAAAGGAAAGGGAGAACACGCAGATGCTGGCAGCTAAATTCAGCAGAGTTTGTCTCAACACAAAAGAGACAGCTCTGTGGGGACCCGTCTTCCATGGTAAAACATTTCCTAACGAATAAGAAATCTTCCCATCGCAATGACAGTAGAATTGCCACCGGTGGATTTGCCGATGTGCCTATAAACATCTTCTTCAGGCCATGAAGTAGTGAAGCACGGGAACCCAGGCGCTTCACCCTTTTCCTTAGACCAGTGAAACTTAAAGAGCCACTATTGACCTGTGAGACATGACGTTGCTGGAAGCATCAGTGTACAGAGGCATGGGAACCTCAAAGGAGTTTCTTCCGTGTGAAAATAACAACCAGGCTGAACTTCATGGCCGGGTTCCAGATTCCCAGGAATTCCACGGGCTGTATTGCTCAGAGATAGAACCTACTGCTTGGGGCACACTTAATCTGAAAAACTTGCTGGACTCACGGCTTTCCCAAAGACCCAAGATTCTCAAAGAGCGAGCGTAAGTTTGACGGAAAAACAAACTGCCGGTAGCGCCTTTTGACCTTGAAACCGGCAAGATGGAAGATTTCCCTTAAACCATGAATCTCAGAAACATCGTGACAGTGAAGGAAAACCAGTGAGAGCAGATGTACTTCCAATAATCCAACACTTAAATTAGACCTCATACCTAAATCCTATCCTAAAAACAACCCTAATCCTAACCCTAAACAAGGTGAAAAGCTAACCCTAGGTGTAAACCTAAACAGAGATGTACCCTAAGCCTAGGTCTAACTGTATTCTCCTAACCTTAAAATTAACCCTAACCTAAGGCTCACCCTAAAGCAAGCCCTAACCATAACCGTATGTCTACCCTAAGGCTAACCCTAATCCTAACCCCAAATCTGATGTGAACATGCAGCTCCCCCTACAACTAACCTTACTCCTAACCGTCATCCTTCGCCTGAACCTAACTTAACTCTATCCCTCACCTTCAATCGAAGCCTCCATAGCACCGTTAATGTAATCCAATCCCTTAAACTAGACAGAGAGCTAAACTTAACCATAACCAAAACGGACGTAACACACAAACCGTAAGCCTGAACCCAACTCTTAACCTCGCACACTGTCTAACCCTCACACAAATATTAACCCCAACCCATATCTAAACAGTCAAGTTTACCATAGGCCTAAATGAGACAATAGGTTCGCTCATCCTTAAGCACTAAACCCTACTCTTACCTTCCACCTCACACTGCCCCTACATTTGATCCTCAGACTTACCATAACCCGAATCCTCACACAGCCGTAACTCTAACGTGAACTCTCTGTCCCTAAACATGCCCAAATGCCTGTACCTATGCCCGTCTAAAGTTAAACCTAAACCGAACTCTTCTGTGCCACCATTTTTCAGCAGTTTAAAGAAGTACACTGGGAAAGATTTTTCTGCAAGAAAGAAACTGCAGGCGGCGTGCCTGAACTGAGAATATCATGCTGCACGAGCTCTTTGGCCTCAGATGCTAGAAGTGCCATGAGTGGGCACTATAAAGAAACGGGACTTTACTTTCTCCGTGATCATCAACCTTTGTGGATTCTCTTTGTTCTAGACGCCTGAAATAAAGACAGTTGTCCTGAGTCACCTAAACCTCCACCGAGTGGTCTTAGTGAGGCGCGGGAACTTGCCGGTATCAGAATTCCGAAGAAGGCTGAACGTCCACAATTAAATGGTCATTGCCCAGAAATGAAGCGCCAGCCGGATCAGCCTGGGAAACAAGCTTCCATTAGACAATGAAGATGTGAGAATCTGGTACGGCCACACTTCATGGTTTCCATAGATCCATGCAATTCCGTGTTGAATTTCAGTCCGAAAATGAAACCGCTGGAGCCTCTGTTCAGCAGGCCCTGGTGTAGCTCC
Organism: Tenrec ecaudatus; assembly: GCF_050624435.1. Lineage (NCBI taxonomy): Eukaryota > Metazoa > Chordata > Mammalia > Afrosoricida > Tenrecidae > Tenrec > Tenrec ecaudatus. Next base: position 16,017 of record NW_027459540.1, on the reverse strand, counting down.
CAGAGGCACAATGGTGCTCCTCTAGATTTTGGACGAAAAACGTTTTCACGGGAATAAGCAACCTTGATCAAGCCAGGTGGGTCTTGGAAAAACGAAATTGCTGCGTGTGCCTGGAATACTGACAAGCACTCACCTGTGTCACTCTATGGCGCATTCAGCACAGGAATCTGCATCGATTGAGCCAAGACAAAGGAAAGTTCAGGGAGGCAGCACCCGTGTAGAAAAGCATTTGTTCTTCAAAGAGGAGGCCAATATTGTGAAACGACATACCCATGGCAAATAGTTTTCATCGGCAGTTTCATGGAGCAATATTGCGGGGAGAGAAAAGGCACCACCTGAGGGAGGCACGCTCAAAAAAATTACGTAGGGCAGGAGACGGGTCGCCCCCAGGCACTAGGGGTGTCGGGCCTCAACATTGTTAGCAGAGTTCACTGCAGTCCCTGAGTGAAGTTTTCTCCGGTGTCCTTCGTCTACGTTCCTAAAATTTACTCTGCGGTTTCTGATGACTCTGGGTTACGAACGGCCACCATTCACCGTTTTCCTTACACTCGTGCGTCTCCATCGACCTTAAAGGAAAGGGAGAACACGCAGATGCTGGCAGCTAAATTCAGCAGAGTTTGTCTCAACACAAAAGAGACAGCTCTGTGGGGACCCGTCTTCCATGGTAAAACATTTCCTAACGAATAAGAAATCTTCCCATCGCAATGACAGTAGAATTGCCACCGGTGGATTTGCCGATGTGCCTATAAACATCTTCTTCAGGCCATGAAGTAGTGAAGCACGGGAACCCAGGCGCTTCACCCTTTTCCCTAGACCAGTGAAACTTAAAGAGCCACTATTGACCTGTGAGACATGACGTTGCTGGAAGCATCAGTGTACAGAGGCATGGGAACCTCAAAGGAGTTTCTTCCGTGTGAAAATAACAACCAGGCTGAACTTCATGGCAGGGTTCCAGATTCCCAGGAATTCCACGGGCTGTATTGCTCAGAGATAGAACCTACTGCTTGGGGCACACTTAATCTGAAAAACTTGCTGGACTCACGGCTTTCCCAAAGACCCAAGATTCTCAAAGAGCGAGCGTAAGTTTGACGGAAAAACAAACTGCCGGTAGCGCCTTTTGACCTTGAAACCGGCAAGACGGAAGATTTCCCTTAAACCATGAATCTCAGAAACATCGTGACAGTGAAGGAAAACCAGTGAGAGCAGATGTACTTCCAATAATCCAACACTTAAATTAGACCTCATACCTAAATCCTATCCTAAAAACAACCCTAATCCTAACCCTAAACAAGGTGAAAAGCTAACCCTAGGTGTAAACCTAAACAGAGATGTACCCTAAGCCTAGGTCTAACTGTATTCTCCTAACCTTAAAATTAACCCTAACCTAAGGCTCACCCTAAAGCAAGCCCTAACCATAACCGTATGTCTACCCTAAGGCTAACCCTAATCCTAACCCCAAATCTGATGTGAACATGCAGCTCCCCCTACAACTAACCTTACTCCTAACCGTCATCCTTCGCCTGAACCTAACTTAACTCTATCCCTCACCTTCAATCGAAGCCTCCATAGCACCGTTAATGTAATCCAATCCCTTAAACTAGACAGAGAGCTAAACTTAACCATAACCAAAACGGACGTAACACACAAACCGTAAGCCTGAACCCAACTCTTAACCTCGCACACTGTCTAACCCTCACACAAATATTAACCCCAACCCATATCTAAACAGTCAAGTTTACCATAGGCCTAAATGAGACAATAGGTTCGCTCATCCTTAAGCACTAAACCCTACTCTTACCTTCCACCTCACACTGCCCCTACATTTGATCCTCAGACTTACCATAACCCGAATCCTCACACAGCCGTAACTCTAACGTGAACTCTCTGTCCCTAAACATGCCCAAATGCCTGTACCTATGCCCGTCTAAAGTTAAACCTAAACCGAACTCTTCTGTGCCACCATTTTTCAGCAGTTTAAAGAAGTACAGTGGGAAAGATTTTTCTGCAAGAAAGAAACTGCAGGCGGCGTGCCTGACTGAGAATATCATGCTGCACGAGCTCTTTGGCCTCAGATGCTAGAAGTGCCATGAGTGGGCACTATAAAGAAACGGGACTTTACTTTCTCCGTGATCATCAACCTTTGTGGATTCTCTTTGTTCTAGACGCCTGAAATAAAGACAGTTGTCCTGAGTCACCTAAACCACCACCGAGTGAGGCGCTGGAACTTGCCGGTATCAGAATTCCGAAGAAGGCTGAACGTCCACAATTAAATGGTCATTGCCCAGAAATGAAGCGCCAGCCGGATTAGCCTGGGAAACAAGCTTCCATTAGACAATGAAGATGTGAGAATCTGGTACGGCCACACTTCATGGTTTCCATAGATCCATGCTATTCCGTCTTGAATTTCAGTCCGAAAATGAAACCGCTGGAGCCTCTGTTCAGCAGGCCCTGGTGTAGCTCCCAGAGGCACAATGGTGCTCCTCTAGATTTTGGACGAAAAACGTTTTCACGGGAATAAGCAACCTTGATCAAGCCAGGTGGGTCTTGGAAAAACGAAATTGCTGCGTGTGCCTGGAATACTGACAAGCACTCACCTGTGTCACTCTATGGCGCATTCAGCACAGGAATCTGCATCGATTGAGCCAAGACAAAGGAAAGTTCAGGGAGGCAGCACCCGTGTAGAAAAGCATTTGTTCTTCAAAGAGGAGGCCAATATTGTGAAACGACATACCCATGGCAAATAGTTTTCATCGGCAGTTTCATGGAGCAATATTGCGGGGAGAGAAAAGGCACCACCTGAGGGAGGCACGCTCAAAAAAACTACGTAGGGCAGGAGACGGGTCGCCCCCAGGCACTAGGGGTGTCGGGCCTCAACATTGTTGGCAGAGTTCACTGAAGTCCCTGAGTGAAGTTTTCTCTGGTGTCCTTCGTCTACGTTCCTAAAATTTACTCTGCGGTTTCTGATGACTCTGGGTTACGAACGGCCACCATTCACCGTTTTCCTTACACTCGTGCGTCTCCATCGACCTTAAAGGAAAGGGAGAACACGCAGATGCTGGCAGCTAAATTCAGCAGAGTTTGTCTCAACACAAAAGAGACAGCTCTGTGGGGACCCGTCTTCCATGGTAAAACATTTCCTAACGAATAAGAAATCTTCCCATCGCAATGACAGTAGAATTGCCACCGGTGGATTTGCCGATGTGCCTATAAACATCTTCTTCAGGCCATGAAGTAGTGAAGCACGGGAACCCAGGCGCTTCACCCTTTTCCCTAGACCAGTGAAACTTAAAGAGCCACTATTGACCTGTGAGACATGACGTTGCTGGAAGCATCAGTGTACAGAGGCATGGGAACCTCAAAGGAGTTTCTTCCGTGTGAAAATAACAACCAGGCTGAACTTCATGGCCGGGTTCCAGATTCCCAGGAATTCCACGGGCTGTATTGCTCAGAGATAGAACCTACTGCTTGGGGCACACTTAATCTGAAAAACTTGCTGGACTCACGGCTTTCCCAAAGACCCAAGATTCTCAAAGAGCGAGCGTAAGTTTGACGGAAAAACAAACTGCCGGTAGCGCCTTTTGACCTTGAAACCGGCAAGACGGAAGATTTCCCTTAAACCATGAATCTCAGAAACATCGTGACAGTGAAGGAAAACCAGTGAGAGCAGATGTACTTCCAATAATCCAACACTTAAATTAGACCTCATACCTAAATCCTATCCTAAAAACAACCCTAATCCTAACCCTAAACAAGGTGAAAAGCTAACCCTAGGTGTAAACCTAAACAGAGATGTACCCTAAGCCTAGGTCTAACTGTATTCTCCTAACCTTAAAATTAACCCTAACCTAAGGCTCACCCTAAAGCAAGCCCTAACCATAACCGTATGTCTACCCTAAGGCTAACCCTAATCCTAACCCCAAATCTGATGTGAACATGCAGCTCCCCCTACAACTAACCTTACTCCTAACCGTCATCCTTCGCCTGAACCTAACTTAACTCTATCCCTCACCTTCAATCGAAGCCTCCATAGCACCGTTAATGTAATCCAATCCCTTAAACTAGACAGAGAGCTAAACTTAACTATAACCAAAACGGACGTAACACACAAACCGTAAGCCTGAACCCAACTCTTAACCTCGCACACTGTCTAACCCTCACACAAATATTAACCCCAACCCATATCTAAACAGTCAAGTTTACCATAGGCCTAAATGAGACAATAGGTTCGCTCATCCTTAAGCACTAAACCCTACTCTTACCTTCCACCTCACACTGCCCCTACATTTGATCCTCAGACTTACCATAACCCGAATCCTCACACAGCCGTAACTCTAACGTGAACTCTAACTCTGTCCCTAAACATGCCCAAATGCCTGTACCTATGCCCGTCTAAAGTTAAACCTAAACCGAAATCTTCTGTGCCACCATTTTGCAGCAGTTTAAAGAAGTACACTGGGAAAGATTTTTCTGCAAGAAAGAAACTGCAGGCGGCGTGCCTGAACTGAGAATATCATGCTGCACGAGCTCTTTGGCCTCAGATGCTAGAAGTGCCATGAGTGGGCACTATAAAGAAACGGGACTTTACTTTCTCCGTGATCATCAACCTTTGTGGATTCTCTTTGTTCTAGACGCCTGAAATAAAGACAGTTGTCCTGAGTCACCTAAACCTCCACCGAGTGGTCTTAGTGAGGCGCGGGAACTTGCCGGTATCAGAATTCCGAAGAAGGCTGAACGTCCACAATTAAATGGTCATTGCCCAGAAATGAAGCGCCAGCCGGATCAGCCTGGGAAACAAGCTTCCATTAGACAATGAAGATGTGAGAATCTGGTACGGCCACACTTCATGGTTTCCATAGATCCATGCAATTCCGTGTTGAATTTCAGTCCGAAAATGAAACCGCTGGAGCCTCTGTTCAGCAGGCCCTGGTGTAGCTCCCAGAGGCACAATGGTGCTCCTCTAGATTTTGGACGAAAAACGTTTTCACGGGAATAAGCAACCTTGATCAAGCCAGGTGGGTCTTGGAAAAACGAAATTGCTGCGTGTGCCTGGAATACTGACAAGCACTCACCTGTGTCACTCTATGGCGCATTCAGCACAGGAATCTGCATCGATTGAGCCAAGACAAAGGAAAGTTCAGGGAGGCAGCACCCGTGTAGAAAAGCATTTGTTCTTCAAAGAGGAGGCCAATATTGTGAAACGACATACCCATGGCAAATAGTTTTCATCGGTAGTTTCATGGAGCAATATTGCGGGGAGAGAAAAGGCACCACCTGAGGGAGGCACGCTCAAAAAAATTACGTAGGGCAGGAGACGGGTCGCCCCCAGGCACTAGGGGTGTCGGGCCTCAACATTGTTAGCAGAGTTCACTGCAGTCCCTGAGTGAAGTTTTCTCCGGTGTCCTTCGTCTACGTTCCTAAAATTTACTCTGCGGTTTCTGATGACTCTGGGTTACGAACGGCCACCATTCACCGTTTTCCTTACACTCGTGCGTCTCCATCGACCTTAAAGGAAAGGGAGAACACGCAGATGCTGGCAGCTAAATTCAGCAGAGTTTGTCTCAACACAAAAGAGACAGCTCTGTGGGGACCCGTCTTCCATGGTAAAACATTTCCTAACGAATAAGAAATCTTCCCATCGCAATGACAGTAGAATTGCCACCGGTGGATTTGCCGATGTGCCTATAAACATCTTCTTCAGGCCATGAAGTAGTGAAGCACGGGAACCCAGGCGCTTCACCCTTTTCCCTAGACCAGTGAAACTTAAAGAGCCACTATTGACCTGTGAGACATGACGTTGCTGGAAGCATCAGTGTACAGAGGCATGGGAACCTCAAAGGAGTTTCTTCCGTGTGAAAATAACAACCAGGCTGAACTTCATGGCAGGGTTCCAGATTCCCAGGAATTCCACGGGCTGTATTGCTCAGAGATAGAACCTACTGCTTGGGGCACACTTAATCTGAAAAACTTGCTGGACTCACGGCTTTCCCAAAGACCCAAGATTCTCAAAGAGCGAGCGTAAGTTTGACGGAAAAACAAACTGCCGGTAGCGCCTTTTGACCTTGAAACCGGCAAGAAGGAAGATTTCCCTTAAACCATGAATCTCAGAAACATCGTGACAGTGAAGGAAAACCAGTGAGAGCAGATGTACTTCCAACAATCCAACACTTAAATTAGACCTCATACCTAAATCCTATCCTAAAAACAACCCTACTCCTAATCCTAAACAAGGTGAAAAGCTAACCCTAGGTGTAAACCTAAACAGAGATGTACCCTAAGCCTAGGTCTAACTGTATTCTCCTAACCTTAAAATTAACCCTAACCTAAGGCTCACCCTAAAGCAAGCCCTAACCATAACCGTATGTCTACCCTAAGGCTAACCCTAATGCTAACCCCAAATCTGATGTGAACATGCAGCTCCCCCTACAACTAACCTTACTCCTAACCGTCATCCTTCGCCTGAACCTAACTTAACTCTATCCCTCACCTTCAATCGAAGCCTCCATAGCACCGTTAATGTAATCTAATCCCTTAAACTAGACAGAGAGCTAAACTTAACCATAACCAAAACGGACGTAACACACAAACCGTAAGCCTGAACCCAACTCTTAACCTCGCACACTGTCTAACCCTCACACAAATATTAACCCCAACCCATATCTAAACAGTCAAGTTTACCATAGGCCTAAATGAGACAATAGGTTCGCTCATCCTTCAGCACTAAAGCCTACTCTTACCTTCCACCTCACACTGCCCCTACATTTGATCCTCAGACTTACCATAACCCGAATCCTCACACAGCCGTAACTCTAACGTGAACTCTAACTCTGTCCCTAAACATGCCCAAATGCCTGTACCTATGCCCGTCTAAAGTTAAACCTAAACCGAACTCTTCTGTGCCACCATTTTGCAGCAGTTTAAAGAAGTACACTGGGAAACATTTTTCTGCAAGAAAGAAACTGCAGGCGGCGTGCCTGAACTGAGAATATCATGCTGCACGAGCTCTTTGGCCTCAGATGCTAGAAGTGCCATGAGTGGGCACTATAAAGAAACGGGACTTTACTTTCTCCGTGATCATCAACCTTTGTGGATTCTCTTTGTTCTAGACGCCTGAAATAAAGACAGTTGTCCTGAGTCACCTAAACCTCCACCGAGTGGTCTTAGTGAGGCGCGGGATCTTGCCGGTATCAGAATTCCAAAGAAGGCTGAACGTCCACAATTAAATGGTCATTGCCCAGAAATGAAGTGCCAGCCGGATCAGCCTGGGAAACAAGCTTCCATTAGACAATGAAGATGTGAGAATCTGGTACGGCCACACTTCATGGTTTCCATAGATCCATGCAATTCCGTGTTGAATTTCAGTCCGAAAATGAAACCGCTGGAGCCTCTGTTCAGCAGGCCCTGGTGTAGCTCCCAGAGGCACAATGGTGCTCCTCTAGATTTTGGACGAAAAACGTTTTCACGGGAATAAGCAACCTTGATCAAGTCAGGTGGGTCTTGAAAAAACGAAATTGCTGCGTGTGCCTGGAATACTGACAAGCACTCACCTGTGTCACTCTATGGCGCATTCAGCACAGGAATCTGCATCGATTGAGCCAAGACAAAGGAAAGTTCAGGGAGGCAGCACCCGTGTAGAAAAGCATTTGTTCTTCAAAGAGGAGGCCAATATTGTGAAACGACATACCCATGGCAAATAGTTTTCATCGGCAGTTTCATGGAGCAATATTGCGGGGAGAGAAAAGGCACTACCTGAGGGAGGCACGCTCAAAAAATTACTTAGGGCAGGAGACGGGTCGCCCCCGAAACTAGGGGTGTCGGGCCTCAACATTGTTAGCAGAGTTCACTGAAGTCCCTGAGTGAAGTTTTCTCCGGTGTCCTTCGTTTACGTTCCTAAAATTTACTCTGCGGTTTCTGATGACTGGGTTACGAACGGCCACCATTCACCGTTTTCCTTACACTCGTGCGTCTCCATCGACCTTAAAGGAAAGGGAGAACACGCAGATGCTGGCAGCTAAATTCAGCAGAGTTTGTCTCAACACAAAAGAGACAGCTCTGTGGGGACCCGTCTTCCATGGTAAAACATTCCTAACGAATAAGAAATCTTCCCATCGCAATGACAATATGAGAGAAGGGCCACCGGTGGATTTGCCGATGTGCCTATAAACATCTTCTTCAGGCCATGAAGTAGTGAAGCACGGGAACCCAGGCGCTTCACCCTTTTCCCTAGACCAGTGAAACTTAAAGAGCCACTATTGACCTGTGAGACATGACGTTGCTGGAAGCATCAGTGTACAGAGGCATGGGAACCTCAAAGGAGTTTCTTCCGTGTGAAAATAACAACCAGGCTGAACTTCATGGCAGGGTTCCAGATTCCCAGGAATTCCACGGGCTGTATTGCTCAGAGATAGAACCTACTGCTTGGGGCACACTTAATCTGAAAAACTTGCTGGACTCACGGCTTTCCCAAAGACCCAAGATTCTCAAAGAGCGAGCGTAAGTTTGACGGAAAAACAAACTGCCGGTGGTGCCTTTTTAATCTTGAAACCGGCAAGAAGCAAGATTTCCCTTAAACCATGAATCTCAGAAACATTGTGACAGTGAAGGAAAACCAGTGAGAGCAGATGTAATTCCAATAATCCAACACTTAAATTAGACCTCATACCTAAATCCTATCCCAAAAACAACCCTAATCCTAACCCTAAACAAGGTGAAAACCTAACCCTAGGTCTGAACCTAAACAGAGATGTACCCTAAGCCTAGGTCTAACTCGGTAAAATCCTAAACTTAAACTTAAACCTTACCTAAGGCTCACCCTAAACCAAGCCCTAATGCTAACCGTATGTCTACCCTAAGGCTAAGCCTAATCCTAACCCCAAATCTGATGTGAACATGCAGTTCCCCCTACAACTAACCTTACTCCTAACCGTCATCCTTCGCCTGAACCTAACTTAACTCTATCCCTCACCTTCAATCGAAGCCTCCATAGCACCGTTAATGTAATCCAATCCCTTAAACTAGACAGAGAGCTAAACTTAACCATAACCAAAACGGACGTAACACACAAACCGTAAGCCTGAACCCAACTCTTAACCTCGCACACTGTCTAACCCTCACACAAATATTAACCCCAACCCATATCTAAACAGTCAAGTTTACCATAGGCCTAAATGAGACAATAGGTTCGCTCATCCTTAAGCACTAAACCCTACTCTTACCTTCCACCTCACACTGCCCCTACATTTGATCCTCAGACTTACCATAACCCGAATCCTCACACAGCCGTAACTCTAACGTGAACTCTAACTCTGTCCCTAAACATGCCCAAATGCCTGTACCTATGCCCGTCTAAAGTTAAACCTAAACCGAAATCTTCTGTGCCACAATTTTGCAGCAGTTTAAAGTACACTGGGAAAGATTTTTCTGCAAGAAAGAAACTGCAGGCGGCGTGCCTGAACTGAGAATATCATGCTGCACGAGCTCTTTGGCCTCAGATGCTAGAAGTGCCATGAGTGGGCACTATAAAGAAACGGGACTTTACTTTCTCCGTGATCATCAACCTTTGTGGATTCTCTTTGTTCTAGACGCCTGAAATAAAGACAGTTGTCCTGAGTCACCTAAACCTCCACCGAGTGGTCTTAGTGAGGCGCGGGAACTTGCCGGTATCAGAATTCCGAAGAAGGCTGAACGTCCACAATTAAATGGTCATTGCCCAGAAATGAAGTGCCAGCCGGATCAGCCTGGGAAACAAGCTTCCATTAGACAATGAAGATGTGAGAATCTGGTACGGCCACACTTCATGGTTTCCATAGATCCATGCAATTCCGTGTTGAATTTCAGTCCGAAAATGAAACCGCTGGAGCCTCTGTTCAGCAGGCCCTGGTGTAGCTCCCAGAGGCACAATGGTGCTCCTCTAGAATTTGGACGAAAAACGTTTTCACGGGAATAAGCAACCTTGATCAAGCCAGGTGGGTCTTGGAAAAACGAAATTGCTGCGTGTGCCTGGAATACTGACAAGCACTCACCTGTGTCACTCTATGGCGCATTCAGCACAGGAATCTGCATCGATTGAGCCAAGACAAAGGAAAGTTCAGGGAGGCAGCACCCGTGTAGAAAAGCATTTGTTCTTCAAAGAGGAGGCCAATATTGTGAAACGACATACCCATGGCAAATAGTTTTCATCGGCAGTTTCATGGAGCAATATTGCGGGGAGAGAAAAGGCACCACCTGAGGGAGGCACGCTCAAAAAATTACGTACGGCAGGAGACGGGTCGCCCCCAGGCACTAGGGGTGTCGGGCCTCAACATTGTTAGCAGAGTTCACTGAAGTCCCTGAGTGAAGTTTTCTCCGGTGTCCTTCGTTTACGTTCCTAAAATTTACTCTGCGGTTTCTGATGACTGGGTTACGAACGGCCACCATTCACCGTTTTCCTTACACTCGTGCGTCTCCATCGACCTTAAAGGAAAGGGAGAACACGCAGATGCTGGCAGCTAAATTCAGCAGAGTTTGTCTCAACACAAAAGAGACAGCTCTGTGGGGACCCGTCTTCCATGGTAAAACATTCCTAACGAATAAGAAATCTTCCCATCGCAATGACAATATGAGAGAAGGGCCACCGGTGGATTTGCCGATGTGCCTATAAACATCTTCTTCAGGCCATGAAGTAGTGAAGCACGGGAACCCAGGCGCTTCACCCTTTTCCCTAGACCAGTGAAACTTAAAGAGCCACTATTGACCTGTGAGACATGACGTTGCTGGAAGCATCAGTGTACAGAGGCATGGGAACCTCAAAGAAGTTTCTTCCGTGTGAAAATAACAACCAGGCTGAACTTCATGGCAGGGTTCCAGATTCCCAGGAATTCCACGGGCTGTATTGCTCAGAGATAGAACCTACTGCTTGGGGCACACTTAATCTGAAAAACTTGCTGGACTCACGGCTTTCCCAAAGACCCAAGATTCTCAAAGAGCGAGCGTAAGTTTGACGGAAAAACAAACTGCCGGTAGCGCCTTTTGACCTTGAAACCGGCAAGAAGGAAGATTTCCCTTAAACCATGAATCTCAGAAACATCGTGACAGTGAAGGAAAACCAGTGAGAGCAGATGTACTTCCAATAATCCAACACTTAAATTAGACCTCATACCTAAATCCTATCCTAAAAACAACCCTAATCCTAACCCTAAACAAGGTGAAAAGCTAACCCTAGGTGTAAACCTAAACAGAGATGTACCCTAAGCCTAGGTCTAACTGTATTCTCCTAACCTTAAAATTAACCCTAACCTAAGGCTCACCCTAAAGCAAGCCCTAACCATAACCGTATGTCTACCCTAAGGCTAACCCTAATCCTAACCCCAAATCTGATGTGAACATGCAGCTCCCCCTACAACTAACCTTACTCCTAACCGTCATCCTTCGCCTGAACCTAACTTAACTCTATCCCTCACCTTCAATCGAAGCCTCCATAGCACCGTTAATGTAATCCAATCCCTTAAACTAGACAGAGAGCTAAACTTAACCATAACCAAAACGGACGTAACACAAAAACCGTAAGCCTGAACCCAACTCTTAACCTCGCACACTGTCTAACCCTCACACAAATATTAACCCCAACCCATATCTAAACAGTCAAGTTTACCATAGGCCTAAATGAGACAATAGGTTCGCTCATCCTTAAGCACTAAACCCTACTCTTACCTTCCACCTCACACTGCCCCTACATTTGATCCTCAGACTTACCATAACCCGAATCCTCACACAGCCGTAACTCTAACGTGAACTCTCTGTCCCTAAACATGCCCAAATGCCTGTACCTATGCCCGTCTAAAGTTAAACCTAAACCGAAATCTTCTGTGCCACCATTTTGCAGCAGTTTAAAGAAGTACAGTGGGAAAGATTTTTCTGCAAGAAAGAAACTGCAGGCGGCGTGCCTGACTGAGAATATCATGCTGCACGAGCTCTTTGGCCTCAGATGCTAGAAGTGCCATGAGTGGGCACTATAAAGAAACGGGACTTTACTTTCTCCGTGATCATCAACCTTTGTGGATTCTCTTTGTTCTAGACGCCTGAAATAAAGACAGTTGTCCTGAGTCACCTAAACCACCACCGAGTGAGGCGCTGGAACTTGCCGGTATCAGAATTCCGAAGAAGGCTGAACGTCCACAATTAAATGGTCATTGCCCAGAAATGAAGCGCCAGCCGGATCAGCCTGGGAAACAAGCTTCCATTAGACAATGAAGATGTGAGAATCTGGTACGGCCACACTTCATGGTTTCCATAGATCCATGCAATTCCGTCTTGAATTTCAGTCCGAAAATGAAACCGCTGGAGCCTCTGTTCAGCAGGCCCTGGTGTAGCTCCCAGAGGCACAATGGTGCTCCTCTAGATTTTGGACGAAAAACGTTTTCACGGGAATAAGCAACCTTGATCAAGCCAGGTGGGTCTTGGAAAAACGAAATTGCTGCGTGTGCCTGGAATACTGACAAGCACTCACCTGTGTCACTCTATGGCGCATTCAGCACAGGAATCTGCATCGATTGAGCCAAGACAAAGGAAAGTTCAGGGAGGCAGCACCCGTGTAGAAAAGCATTTGTTCTTCAAAGAGGAGGCCAATATTGTGAAACGACATACCCATGGCAAATAGTTTTCATCGGCAGTTTCATGGAGCAATATTGCGGGGAGAGAAAAGGCACCACCTGAGGGAGGCACGCTCAAAAAATTACGTACGGCAGGAGACGGGTCGCCCCCAGGCACTAGGGGTGTCGGGCCTCAACATTGTTAGCAGAGTTCACTGAAGTCCCTGAGTGAAGTTTTCTCCGGTGTCCTTCGTTTACGTTCCTAAAATTTACTCTGCGGTTTCTGATGACTGGGTTACGAACGGCCACCATACACCGTTTTCCTTACACTCGTGCGTCTCCATCGACCTTAAAGGAAAGGGAGAACACGCAGATGCTGGCAGCTAAATTCAGCAGAGTTTGTCTCAACACAAAAGAGACAGCTCTGTGGGGACCCGTCTTCCATGGTAAAACATTCCTAACGAATAAGAAATCTTCCCATCGCAATGACAATATGAGAGAAGGGCCACCGGTGGATTTGCCGATGTGCCTATAAACATCTTCTTCAGGCCATGAAGTAGTGAAGCACGGGAACCCAGGCGCTTCACCCTTTTCCCTAGACCAGTGAAACTTAAAGAGCCACTATTGACCTGTGAGACATGACGTTGCTGGAAGCATCAGTGTACAGAGGCATGGGAACCTCAAAGGAGTTTCTTCCGTGTGAAAATAACAACCAGGCTGAACTTCATGGCAGGGTTCCAGATTCCCAGGAATTCCACGGGCTGTATTGCTCAGAGATAGAACCTACTGCTTGGGGCACACTTAATCTGAAAAACTTGCTGGACTCACGGCTTTCCCAAAGACCCAAGATTCTCAAAGAGCGAGCGTAAGTTTGACGGAAAAACAAACTGCCGGTGGTGCCTTTTTAACCTTGAAACCGGCAAGAAGCAAGATTTCCCTTAAACCATGAATCTCAGAAACATTGTGACAGTGAAGGAAAACCAGTGAGAGCAGATGTAATTCCAATAATCCAACACTTAAATTAGACCTCATACCTAAATCCTATCCTAAAAACAACCCTAATCCTAACCCTAAACAAGGTGAAAACCTAACCCTAGGTCTGAACCTAAACAGAGATGTACCCTAAGCCTTGGTCTAACTCGGTAAAATCCTAAACTTAAACTTAAACCTTACCTAAGGCTCACCCTAAACCAAGCCCTAATGCTAACCGTATGTCTACCCTAAGGCTAAGCCTAATCCTAACCCCAAATCTGATGTGAACATGCAGTTCCCCCTACAACTAACCTTACTCCTAACCGTCATCCTTCGCCTGAACCTAACTTAACTCTATCCCTCACCTTCAATCGAAGCCTCCATAGCACCGTTAATGTAATCCAATCCCTTAAACTAGACAGAGAGCTAAACTTAACCATAACCAAAACGGACGTAACACACAAACCGTAAGCCTGAACCCAACTCTTAACCTCGCACACTGTCTAACCCTCACACAAATATTAACCCCAACCCATATCTAAACAGTCAAGTTTACCATAGGCCTAAATGAGACAATAGGTTCGCTCATCCTTAAGCACTAAACCCTACTCTTACCTTCCACCTCACACTGCCCCTACATTTGATCCTCAGACTTACCATAACCCGAATCCTCACACAGCCGTAACTCTAACGTGAACTCTAACTCTGTCCCTAAACATGCCCAAATGCCTGTACCTATGCCCGTCTAAAGTTAAACCTAAACCGAAATCTTCTGTGCCACAATTTTGCAGCAGTTTAAAGTACACTGGGAAAGATTTTTCTGCAAGAAAGAAACTGCAGGCGGCGTGCCTGAACTGAGAATATCATGCTGCACGAGCTCTTTGGCCTCAGATGCTAGAAGTGCCATGAGTGGGCACTATAAAGAAACGGGACTTTACTTTCTCCGTGATCATCAACCTTTGTGGATTCTCTTTGTTCTAGACGCCTGAAATAAAGACAGTTGTCCTGAGTCACCTAAACCTCCACCGAGTGGTCTTAGTGAGGCGCGGGAACTTGCCGGTATCAGAATTCCGAAGAAGGCTGAACGTCCACAATTAAATGGTCATTGCCCAGAAATGAAGTGCCAGCCGGATCAGCCTGGGAAAGAAGCTTCCATTAGACAATGAAGATGTGAGAATCTGGTACGGCCACACTTCATGGTTTCCATAGATCCATGCAATTCCGTGTTGAATTTCAGTCCGAAAATGAAACCGCTGGAGCCTCTGTTCAGCAGGCCCTGGTGTAGCTCCCAGAGGCACAATGGTGCTCCTCTAGAATTTGGACGAAAAACGTTTTCACGGGAATAAGCAACCTTGATCAAGCCAGGTGGGTCTTGGAAAAACGAAATTGCTGCGTGTGCCTGGAATACTGACAAGCACTCACCTGTGTCACTCTATGGCGCATTCAGCACAGGAATCTGCATCGATTGAGCCAAGACAAAGGAAAGTTCAGGGAGGCAGCACCCGTGTAGAAAAGCATTTGTTCTTCAAAGAGGAGGCCAATATTGTGAAACGACATACCCATGGCAAATAGTTTTCATCGGCAGTTTCATGGAGCAATATTGCGGGGAGAGAAAAGGCACCACCTGAGGGAGGCACGCTCAAAAAATTACGTACGGCAGGAGACGGGTCGCCCCCAGGCACTAGGGGTGTCGGGCCTCAACATTGTTAGCAGAGTTCACTGAAGTCCCTGAGTGAAGTTTTCTCCGGTGTCCTTCGTTTACGTTCCTAAAATTTACTCTGCGGTTTCTGATGACTGGGTTACGAACGGCCACCATTCACCGTTTTCCTTACACTCGTGCGTCTCCATCGACCTTAAAGGAAAGGGAGAACACGCAGATGCTGGCAGCTAAATTCAGCAGAGTTTGTCTCAACACAAAAGAGACAGCTCTGTGGGGACCCGTCTTCCATGGTAAAACATTCCTAACGAATAAGAAATCTTCCCATCGCAATGACAATATGAGAGAAGGGCCACCGGTGGATTTGCCGATGTGCCTATAAACATCTTCTTCAGGCCATGAAGTAGTGAAGCACGGGAACCCAGGCGCTTCACCCTTTTCCCTAGACCAGTGAAACTTAAAGAGCCACTATTGACCTGTGAGACATGACGTTGCTGGAAGCATCAGTGTACAGAGGCATGGGAACCTCAAAGGAGTTTCTTCCGTGTGAAAATAACAACCAGGCTGAACTTCATGGCAGGGTTCCAGATTCCCAGGAATTCCACGGGCTGTATTGCTCAGAGATAGAACCTACTGCTTGGGGCACACTTAATCTGAAAAACTTGCTGGACTCACGGCTTTCCCAAAGACCCAAGATTCTCAAAGAGCGAGCGTAAGTTTGACGGAAAAACAAACTGCCGGTAGCGCCTTTGACCTTGAAACCGGCAAGAAGGAAGATTTCCCTTAAACCATGAATCTCAGAAACATCGTGACAGTGAAGGAAAA